>NW_020526944.1:0-28775 GCF_003368295.1 Carassius auratus | reverse complement strand
CCTAATTTTTTAAGGATTTAACACCTACCTGTACAATAAACCCGTAGTGAAAGAGTGAGAAATTATCAGCACACTAAAGAAATGTAGATTTCAGTTGAGTCAAGACAGTAAAACTCTTGTTTCAAGACATTACTCTGCTAGTCTCAGTATGAACTAAAATGAATGAAAGTGGTTTTAAATGGAAAATGTGCAAGTTAGGAATCACAGTCGGGCAGGGAAATGTCCTGAGGATCGGTATCCTGGAGAAGTGATCTTGCTCTTCTACTGTACTGTATCTGGAGCGGCTCCATCATTGTGCTGCATCCACTGCAACCGAAGGCAAATGTTTAAGTCATTATGTTGGAAATGGTTTGATGTTGTTATTCTCCGAAAGCTTCTTTGTGTTAAAATCATCTGTAAAATAAAATATATTTGGAGGGCGTGGTGGAAATCTTTATGATGATAAGGCTTTAAAAGATGTTGGCATTTATATCACGGATTGTAATATTATGGTGGTTAAATTAAATAGTCATTGATCATTAGGTTGGAGATCCTGTGGTCGCTTGTTTGTGTTAACTGTTGTTCTTATAAAACGGGACCATTAAATATGGCATTACAGTGGAAACAGTTTGTAAATCTATGTCTTGAAATAAAGGACTGGGAACAGGAATGAGAAACTCATTCGGGACTGTGAATGTGTCCTTTCTCTGTCATTTTACCTTGTTTAGGCTACTCTGAATGACTCCGAACAGCATTTTCGGCATTTTCAGTGACTCTTACACCAGTTACTCAAGGTGGTGGCGACAGGTGACAGTCTTTGTGAATTTATTCATTCATTCAAAAATGTCAATTCATTCGGATCAAAACACTGAACTTGACCTATTGAATCATTCACTCAACCGACTCAACCGCATATGAGTGAGTCAGAATCATTTACTCAACTGATTCACTTAAACTCACTGATTCACTCAGGAAGGAAACAATTTTATTTTATTTATTTATTTTAGTTTATTATATAGTTATAATTATAGTATTTATTTAGTAACTATTTATTATAGTTGTCATTTAGCTGTTGCTGAATATCAGCATGACTTTGCACTGATTTTCAGAACTGCACGACAGTGAGTGTTACATTGATTAAATACAACATTATTATAATATAAAATTAACATTGCAAAATTCTAATATTCAACTAAAACAACACAGTAAGATTAACGACAGTATCCTTTTGATATTTAGGTAGTTGCAAATAATTTATGCAGTTGCACTATTCACAGGTAGATTAATGCTTGTTGCTGTTTACTAGAAATGTTCTAGAAGTTGTTTCTGTGTTTTTTGTCATGAATATGGTTTGTGCATATAGCATTGCAAATGTGATGGAGGCACTTTTTGGAAAAAGCTGTCATTTGACAAGTTGAAAAACACTGTTTCCACAGGGTGGATTACTTTCTACGAGCATCTCTCTCTGACTCACTGAATGAACTGAACTGAGCCCTGACTGGACAACGTTCCCTCTGCATGTCTTGAATCAATCGAGTGTGGTTTCAATTTATGGTCCACAGGTTTGGGCATCTTCTCATCTGGTTCTTGGTTGGCTGCTGTTTTGTTGTGTTGCTAATCAAGCGCTAATCACATGCTAGCATACTAATGGATCAGGAGAGCTTTTCTGAAGTCTACATTTTGAGGTCCCATTTGTCTTTTAAAATCAGTCAATGTTAAAATACACCTCACTTTTTTTAGTGGCCTCTAGTTATTATAAGCGAAATCTTTCTCCAGGAGTAAAAAAGAAGTGATTTTAGTTAACATGCCTGCTTCATCAAAGAAAAAAATGAAAAATTGAGAAGAAATATTCTGGAATGTTGAATGTCTGAGAACCTTCAGTCTCTATGGAAACCGTTGCTCAACACAAACAAATGCTGATTTGCTCTCCAGACGTGAAAAAAAAGAAATGTTTTCCCAAAGGAAAGAGTTGGACCAAAGGGTTCCTCTGGTGGGTTTATGTGGGAACTCTTTCAGACCACTGAAGTATTCAGCCAAGTCAAAGCCAAAAACAAGAGCTGCTTTATCTATCGTAGGACATTAGTCATATTCCAGTCTGCCTGTCAACTTTTCTTTCTTTTTTTTTTTTCTATTGGTGAAGCTAGTTAGTCTCAACCCATTTATTGCTTCTACTGAACTGGCAAAAAATAATAATAATTATAATTATAATAAAAGACTGATATTAGTTAATATTACTTAACATTACTTATGGCACGACAAGGTCAGTTTATGTTGTAAAATGGTGTGACTACCCCAAAGCATAAAGTTACTTATATCAATCACTTTCCAACAAACTTATCCAAATGTTACATTTTTTAAAAACACAAAATCATAAGCATATGAAATAAACAAGACAAAAAGTGTTTGATTACATAGTTGTGTTAGTACGTTAAAAACACACATTAATTTGGAGAACAAATGCGTAACATATGAATGACCTACAGGGTCATTTATTTAACCAGTTCATTGAGGACAAAAAACACATATATGAGTGAGTCATAGAATCATTTACTCAACTGATACACTGATTCATTCAGACAGGAAACTTGCTCTAAATGTGTTTAATTCTGCATGGGTTTTTAGCTATTTTCCTGAAGGAGCAGCTGTATATAGTAAGTTACTCAGTATTTACTTTTCATTTTTTAAACTGCATTAAATATAACACTTGCTGTTTTGCTATCGCTTTGAATATCAGTATTACTTTGATATTTTCATAACAACTGTATGACTGCGAGTGTCAGTAATTCAACTCAAATTGTGAAACTCATGTATTAAATAAATTTAATGCAAACAGACTGAAGTAGTCTTAGTCTTTGGTTCTTTTAATTGTGATGATTTTGGGTCACATTTAACAAAAACCCACCAATTCACTGTCTCAACAAATTAGAATATGGTGACATGCCAATCAGCTAATTAACTCAAAACACCTGCAAAGGTTTCCTGAGCCTTCAAAATTGGTCTCTCAGTTTGGTTCACTAGGCTACACAATCATGGGGAAGACTGCTGCTGATCGGACAGTTGTCCAGAAGTCAATCATTAGCACCCTTCACAAGGAGGGTAAGCCACAAACATTTATTGCCAAAGAAGCTGGCTTCCACAGAGTGCTGTATCCAGTTGAGTTGAGTTGAACTGGACTGTTGACCAGTGGCCCAAAGTCCTCTTTTCAGATGAGAGCAAGTTTTGTATTTCATTTGGAAACCAAGGTCCTAGAGTCTGGAGGAAGGGTGGAGAAGCTCATAGCCCAAGTTGCTTGAAGTCCAGAGTTAAGTTTCCACAGTCTGTGTTGATTTGGGGTGCAATTCATCTGCTGGTGTTGGTCCATTGTGTTTTTTGGAAACCAAAGTCACTGCACCTGTTTACCAAGAAATTTTGTAGAACTTCATGCTTCCTTCTGCTGACCAGCTTTTTGAAGATGCTTATTTAATTTTCCAGCTGGATTTGGCACCTGACCACACTGACAAAAGCACCAAAAGTTGGTTAAATGACCATGGTGTTAGTCTGCTTGACTGGCCAGCAAACTCACCAGACCCTGAACCCAATAGAGAATCTATGGATATTGTCAAGAGGAAAATGAGAAACAAGAGACCAAACCATGCAGATGAGCTGAAGGCCACTGTCAAGGAAACCTGTGCTTCCAGACCACCTCAGCAGTGCCACAAACTGATCACATCCATGTCACGCAGAATTGAGGCAGTAATTAAAGCAAAGGAGCCCCTACCAAGTATTGAGTACATGTACAGTAAATTAAGATACTTTCCAGAAGGCCAACAATTGACTAAATGTTTTTTTTATTGGTTTTATGAAGTATTCTAATCTGTTGAGATAATGAATTGGTGGGTTTTTGTTAAATGTGAGCCAAAATCATCACAATTAAATGAACCAAAGACTTAAACTACTTAGTCGGTGTGCACTGAATTTATTTAATGCATGAGTTTCACAATTTGAGGTTGAATTACTGAAATAAAAAAAAGTTTTTCCTCGACATTCTAATTTATTGAGAAGCACCTGTATATATATATGACATAAACATGAATACAAAGGGTGTTTGGGTGTTTTTGGGTGTAGCTACAGTATGTGGTTGCTATAAGTTTTTCAGTTTGAAGTCTATGGGACTGTAGGGATCAATGCGTGTTGTTGTACTAACAGGGTGTTGCCTGTTGTGGCTGCTGTACACTTATTGGTTTTGCCCTTGATTGCTGGTTAGGCATAGATCATGTCTTCCCATGATATTGAGGTTATCCTACAAAAGAAATATAGATGTCTTAAAAGAAAAATGTTTTGTCACTTCATTAGTGTGTCTAAATCAGTGTGTCGACCATTTCATTGCATAACTGAAAGGAACAGATGACGAACATCAAGCTATACAGGAATGGAAAAGAGTCTGGGTTGGATTATTAGTGGGAATGCAGCCCAGTTTAGATGCTGGGGTATGGAAGCAAACACATAACATTGAGTTCAGTGACAAAAGAAAAGGATTGAAGCAGACCAGAGGAAGGACCAGAACCTCACACAATCAGTTCACCAGCTTATCATCATTTCTTCAGTTGAAGGAGGAAGTTGAAATACACTGGTTTTCGGATTGTTTAAATTTAAATCTTGGTAGAGCTGTCTATTATTACAATGATTAAGTTGCCTGTATAGTCTTTGACGTGCTGTTTTCAACACAGATTCTTCAGAATGTCACTCACTGTTGTGTACTTTGTCTTTAGCCTGTTCAACCGTCTAATAGTCTTGTAAAGTCATGCAAATGGTAGTCTCAGCCTCAGACGTCACGCCCACTGACCGTTGACTGAAGTCTTCAGTCTGAAGGTCTGGATACATGAGACTAGGTTCAGTTGTTGTAGGTTTTGTAAAGTTTGCTTCATTGGACCTTGAAAGGCCAGTAAATGTCCGCATCTTTGTCTGCCTTGGAAAATATTTTAGTTTTTCATAATGCAGGACATATAATTAATCTTGATGAACACGGTACACTTTACGATGTCCCATGACTTCTTTTAAAGCATTAGAGATTTTAATATCATGTTTTGAAGTTGTTGTGAGAAAAACTCTGACACACTGACCTTCTCTTTTTTCAACAATTGAAACCAATCCAGGCTCACTGAAAAAAATGTGTGATTGTGGCGACAATTCTGCAATGCCGATATTATCTGCCTTAATGTGCTACCCCTTTTGAAAAAAAACAGAATATGTCTTGAGTTTTACTGCTTCTAGTGTTTATTTCAATTGGAAAATGCATTAATATGCATTAGTATAGGTGTGTTTTTGAGTTTTGCAGAAACGTAGGTAGAGGCACATATTTCCAATGAGCCTGGGAAGCTTAAAATCACAGTATCGTTATAGTGACAAATTATTGACATTAAATTAATTGTAGCAAAGTTATTTTTAATTAGTAACTCATTTGAATTTTCATAAACATGATATTTAGCTGCGTCCCTTATGTTGCATGCAACCATTTTAATTTTCTCCATTTCCAATCAACTGTGAAGAAATCAGTTTTTTATTTACTTATTTCATTTTTAGTTGTTTTACATTTTATTATTTATAATGCATATTGCTAGAATTTTCCATTCTCCTGAGGTTCATCATTTTCTGAAGCATTCGATTTTTCCACCTGTTATCTTCTGTGAACAGTTTTTTCCATTGTTTTTTAAAAGTCTGACTTCCTAAGTTTGACAATACTCAAACGGTTGCAGACTGAGCAATGAAAAGACATAGAGATCAGCATATGGAGGAGTTATGTTTGGCTTTACGGCAGAGAACCGTTCAGCATTACTTTCAGATCACTGAATGTGGCCATCTCTGTGTGAGACACAGCCATTAGATCATCCATTCCCAGCTAGGGATATTTGTACTTCAGGGAGTACTTGGAAATATTTTACATATACATTTCATTTCCATTTATACATTTAGCAGATACTTTATTTCAAAATGGAGCAAAAGCAATTACTCAAAAAGTCAACAAAATTCATAACATACACAGGTTTATTAGACAAAGCAAGAAAAGAGGAGAAATGCAGAGAAATATATTTTTGCATTGGTTTAAAGGTGTGGGGGTTGTTAAGTGCTTATGGAATGGTGTGTCTTTATAGCTGCTTCTTGACTGATATGATGTTCTCATCAGTTTGGGTGGATGTTGGCATTTCATCAGAGAGGAGCTGAGAGGGTGAAGGTTCTGGTCAGAGACTTTTTCCCTTGTGGTGAAGGAACAACACGCTGTAGCTTGTGGAAAGGAGTTGGTATGAGTGAATTGAGGTAGAGAGATGCGGTTCCAGTCGCAGTCCTTAAAACCAGCGTTAAAACCTTAAAGGGAAAAAATGTAAACGTGAAAACTTAATCATTTTATAGAAATCCAGGCAAGATCCAAAAAGGATATAAATGTGTTTGTTTTTGGATAGAGTGAAAGAAACCTCTCAGGTTTCATTAGAAATATCTTAAGTTGTGTTATGGGCTTGGAACGACATGATTGTGAGTAAAATATGACAATTTCCATTTTTGGGTGAACTGTCACTTTAATTTTGATTCTGGATGCAACTGCATGGGAGCCATCAGAGTGAAATCAGAAAAGGCTTGATGTGGAATTTATATTTTTCTATTTTAGACCTATATAAAAACCACAATATAAAAAAATAAAAATAAAAAAACCATTGAAATAAATAAAGCTTACAATAAAAAAAGTAATAATTAAGTATTACACTTTTTACAAGATGTAATATAAGTCCCAGGTGTCCCCAGAATATATCTGTGAAGTTTCAGCTCAAAATACCCCACAGATCATTTTATTATATCATTTTGAAAAAATGCCTATTTTGACTGGAAGCAGAAACACCCTGTTTTTTGGGCCTGTTTATTTAAATGCAAATGAACAAAACAAAGTCTTTTTCACGTTTCCTTGGTTGGTAGATGCACCGGAGACCTGTAAATTTTTTTTAAAATAGGTTAGCTAGTCATGTTTGCTCAATAAAATCTGAAAAGATGATCTGAACACTGATGTGGCACGAAGCGATGATTTGGTTACTTTTACACAGCCCTGAACAAAGAGAACAATGAGTCAAACTCACAAACATGCAAACCATCTGGCCTTCAGTCCTTATTATGGCAGAGTGCCACCTTCTCAGATCTGGCCTTTTTATTCATCGCTCTGAATCCTCTGCCAGCTCACCTGTACAGCTCGATCACATCTGTGAGACGGAGATGATGGACACGTGAGATAGGGGTTAAGTGTTCAGGGCTCTTAAGGTATCAGGGCTGTTTGACTTGCATTCAGCTTTCTTTTATTATGCTGACAGTATGACAACCAGGGCTTATGGGGCTAAACATCAATAATGTGTTTCTCCTTGGACCGAAATGACAAATACAAAAAGAAGGGAATTTCCCATGATGCACCAAGCTTTCAAATCCTAGTAACACATGTGGCATCAAGGCTGCATTTGAAGATTAAGAAAGAAATGGGACTTATAAAGATGAAGTGTTTTCAGGCCAGTGTGGATGCACATCTGTGTATCATTACAGGAGGAAAGAAAGGGAAAACACTGAGTAGTGAAAGAGACTTTGAATAGGATACAATAAATGATTGTTTGGGCAGGTCAGGGCAGAAGGCTTTGCAGTGTTTGACAGTGATGGATAGAGATATTGACACTGCATTGATTTTGCAGTCAGAGCTGGTGAATGATTTATTTGTAAAATAACAATAGTTTGTTCAGATGCATGGAGAGTGTTTCTGTCATGTAAAGTGTTAACTGAAACTCAGCTACTTCAGAGGGAGCCGCAGTGTTTTATTAAAAGCAGACACTGCATTCACCCTACTCTAGTTTTGACATTTAACAATTTTATTATCTGGGATAAACACATGCAGTTAGTTAATGTGCAGATTTACAGGAGCCAACGAATGATTTCATTCAGGATAGTCGACATCCTTTTGGCTGTTTGTGGATTCAAAACTCCATTAGTCTCATGACGGCTAAAATTCATTGTTTTGGGGAGGCCATATAAAAAATGTCATGGTGATACAACTGTCGTCATACCATAACCATAATGAAAAAATAAATAAAATAAAAAATCATTTCCTAATAATTCCTGCAGATTCTCATGAATGTGTGTCAAAGTCCGTTTAAGTTGTAAATGTCATGTGGTGCAACCTTAAACAATAATAAAAAAAAAATAATCATGGGGCCCCGCACATAACATGCAAGAAAGAATTTATAAATCATGTGCACGATTTACTAATTAGTTCCCT
Organism: Carassius auratus; assembly: GCF_003368295.1. Classification (NCBI taxonomy): domain Eukaryota; kingdom Metazoa; phylum Chordata; class Actinopteri; order Cypriniformes; family Cyprinidae; genus Carassius; species Carassius auratus. The sequence goes on along the minus strand of NW_020526944.1, from coordinate 20,524 downwards.
GAATGTACTAAAACATGCACACGATTACTATTTCATTCCCTCGATTTGCTAAAGCGTGCGCATAATTTACTAATTCGTTCTCTCGATTTATAAGATTTAGCAAACTGAGGCAACCAATTAGTAAATCATGCGCACAATTTATAAACCGAAGGAATGAAATTATAAATCGTGCACATGATTTTGCCTACTATTTTTTCCTGCATGCCATGTGCGGGGCTCCGCACAATAAAAACATAAAAGATGATATTTTACTCTGCAAAAGTTTTTCTTTAAATGATACTGTAAAAATTTTGGTAAATAAAATAGAATATTCTTTACAAATTTAGATTTCTAATGTTCTTTCTACTTGCGTATCATTTTTTATGTTAAATTCAATGTGTTATTTGTCGATTCTTTGTAATTATTATAAATAAATGGTTATATCTTTCTGTGGAGAAGCTGAATGAAGTCACCCAGAGCGCTACAATAAAAACACTGGTCTACTAAAAATCATATCTTATCATTCAATTCATTCCGTGACTCCGGTAAATGCTTTACAGGAATCTGTGAAACAATTCAATTCACTGGGGACGACCTCACTCAACCCTGAGATGACATGATAGGTACTTTTGACACCAAATTTGGTTCTAGATATAATTAAGTGACCTAATCAGACTCCACATTCCACTGTCCCTTTATTTCAGTGGCGGTCATCTAGTGGATAAATCTATGGGCTTTTCAATTTGTAGGAAAATCCCTGTAAGACTAAACAAACACTTTATTCACAGTATGATGAAAGACAATATTAAGAATAGGTGCAATTTTTGTGAGTGTGTTTTTTTTTACGCTTTTATGCCCAGTGCTGCCCATAGGTCTGGCCTTTAACTCTGGGAAACGTGATGATGATATGTAAACCTTCCTGACAACAGCCCAACTGATCCAAGTTGAGAAATATAAAGCACAGCAGAAATTAGCCATCCGGTGGATCCATTTATACATTTCCACAGAACTAGGAGGAAATTGCAGCATTCTTGGATTAAAGTTAAGCAAAACATCATTTAAATGTACAATAATAAATAGACAGTACGTCAAGTACATGTTCTTTTTAACTCTAGTTCAAGCTTGCTTTATCTAACTATCAACACTCATTCTGTGGGTATATGCAGTGGCCCCCGAAAGTATCTGGACACACTTAAAAATTTAGGAGATGAATTGCATTAGATAACAAAACTGGCAAACTGGTAGAAATCTAGTTCTTAGCCATTACTTTTAATCAATATATGAAGTTTCGCTTAAGGTTTCAGAGAATGTTACCAGAACAACCTTCATTATTGTCTTTTAAATCCTTTTTGTCCGTGTTTGTTGTTGCCTGACATTTGAATATACATTTCATAACGAAATTTGAACACACCTGCGATATTTCACCTATATGACAGCATTCAGAGATATTGTATAAAAGTTGTTTACGTGAATGAATTGCGTTTCACTTTTATGGGTAAGTCATTAGCTTTAAAAGGTGATTCTTTCATGGCATTGAATGATGGTGGTGGTGGTGTAATCTATAGACAGAAATGCCATAGCTCAGTGACAAGATTTAAAAGAGTGCGAGTTTGACAGTCACCGCTGTAAACACACTGAAAACGAATGTAGAGTTATCACGCCATCATAAATCTTCTATTCTACGTCTTTGATTTGTTTGCAGAGGTTATCCGCTCGCCTGTTTGCACTGGGCTTGTACAGTCACACTCTTTTTTTTTGTCCTAGAAAATGCTTAGAAAATAAAATGTGCTCTGAATTGTTTTTACAAACAGAATTTCCTTTTAAAACATGATTTCTGTGAAAGACCGTGACCCAGGGTGCCACACATTGAATTGTGGGTTTCTGAAGCAGACGGCCCACCATTGCTAACACATCACAGGACACATTTCCAGCTGTTTTGAGCTAGCTGTGTTGTAAACATCTGACGAAAAATCCAGTAAAGCTCTCCTTCCTGTCAGATGGGAAATGTTTCGATCTGTGGTATGAGGGTGATGTCATTGTTTGGGGAAACTTCAAGAAAACTGGCCTCTCTGAAGATGCTTTAATACACAGTATGCCACAATTCATGAAGGTTATACCTGCCAATACTGTCATACTGCAACATATTGCTGGAGTGATACACAGCAGGCGTTTCACTTTAGAGCTGTTGATTTATATCAGCTGTGTCTAGACCTGTGCCTAAACTGCTCTAACTAGGTTTGTACCCAGAAAACATAGAGTGTTCCTCTAACGTTAGTTTTGGGTTGCTGTTTGGTTAATTTTTTGAGAACCAAAGAATAACATTCCAGGAAGTTTTAGGTTTTAACCTTTTGCAAGCATAAAATATTACTCCCAGAATGTCACGGTGTGGTTATTTTTTATTTTTTTCATTTTAAATAACCTAGAAAATAACCTTAAAAAAACACACAAAAATAGAGAATGTTCCCTAATGGTTATTTAACTAATTATTTTTCAACCATAAAATAGCATTCCCAGAAAGTTGCAAGGTGGTTATTTTTTAAAAACATAAAAATAACTTACACAGAACGTTCCCTAATGGTTATTTTTAGGGTTATTATCTTGCAATCATAACATTCCCAGAATGCTGGATTTTTTTTTTCAGTAAGAAAACATACGTGTATAAACTATGATTTAAGGCAACGTTAAAAAAAGAAAATCTTTACAATGAATAACTTGAATAGCTCAATACACAGACAAAACTAAGCAGACCTAATTTGACTGAACGCAACCTTAACTGGAGATCAAGAGATGTTTTCTCCAACTCTTTGAGAACGCATCTTGTTATAGCATGTTTTATTAAAACAGTCACATTCAGATGGACTTAAGTAAAAAAAAAAAAACTTAAAATAAATTCCAAGATCAGGGAAAGGCTTTACGTAAACTTTAATAAGGGATTAAACATACAGAAGCAGCAGCACTTGAGATACAGACTCTGCATAAGTTCTCAAAATAACAAAGGCCTGATATAGAAAAACAAAAAACAAAAAAACAAACAAATGCACATTCATAAAGAATGTAGTCGAATTTACTACAAATGGGAAACATAATACTTCAGTTTCAACACACTGAGAAACTGGGGTTTGATGAAAATATTCACATCACAAACAATATAAAAGCTTAAGTTTTCATGCATTATGAAACTATACTTAATTGGCATCAGAAATATTAGCTGCAGCTACTTGGTCACCAAGCACCAATCACATACACCCCTGTTCCCATCTGTCCCTGTGGACTTCAATCTGGAAGACCTCGATTAGCTGGTTGAGGTTTACCTAATTAGAGCTGGAGTTAAACTCTGCAGGACAGTGGACCTTGAGAGTAGGCTCTGTCCTCCCCTAACAAAAATAAGAGCTTGGCCATATTACCTTACATACATCCTGCAGACCTCCTCTTAAAATGTTAAAACATAGGAATGTTACCATATGGCCAAAAAGTCAATCTGGGTTAGGGAATATTTTTCTGATTTATGATGATGTGCTCCTCTAAGGCGAGGTTCATCTCTCTGTCAGCAGGCATTTCAAACATCCTGGCTCCTCGTCATTAAACACAGCTCCCTCAATAGACTTCTATTGTTTTATCTGCTACTAGAATACACATTACACAAACATCTTTCTGTACATGCAGTAGTGTGGAAGTAGGGATCTTGTTTTTTTTGTTTTTTTAAGGAGCCACAATACAGCGTTTAAATGATTATACAAACAAAGACCCTTTAATCAATTAAATAAATACCTTTAAATTAATTATAGCGAAAATAAGAAATGATTGTATTAACCAGTTCAAATGTTCCTGTTGGAGACAGCTGGGATTGGGGTAGAGGACCATCAAGTGGACCCATAAGAAGAGCCCAGGGGACTGTCAGTGGTGCAGTTGGAGCTCAAGGCAATGGCTGTAGTATGTGCGTCACTTTCTGCAGAAAGATCCAAGCTGGCACATGTCCTCCGTGATCAGGCAAAGAGTGGGGCATATGTGAAAGTGTGTGAGGTACTGGTAGTGGCTGTTATTATAGTGAAAGTTGGGCTTCCCAAGGACTGAAAAATCAAGGCAGAGCCTCTGTGTTGGGCTCCTTGTCATAAATGTAGCTGCCAACACCCCCAGTGTTTACACCTACAAATCCAAGAGATACTGGGTTATTAACGAATTTAAAAGTTATTTAACTGGGACATATCAGGTTTTCAGCACGCATTATTAAATTATGATATAAAGAAACAGGAGAATATATAAAAGATGTATAATTTAATGGATCAATAATTCATTCTAAATAAAGAACTACAGCACTAATTTGAAAAGGTCATATTATTTTCAGAAAATTAAGCAATGGCTCCCCCTTGAGTTGAAACTCTCATAGTACCTTTTGGGCCGAAGAGGACTGCATAACATGGTTTATGGCAGTAGGGCTGACCATTGTGCTACAACACATAAAAACACATTTTAGGGTAAATTCATGTACTTTCATTGTAATGTTTTTGTTAATACCTTTAGTTTTTTAAGACCTGCACATCAACACATATTATATTATACTATATATATATATATATATATATATATATATATATATATATATATATATATATATATATATATATAGAGAGAGAGAGAGAGAGAGAGAGAGAGAGAGAGAGAGAGAGAGAGAGAGAGAGAGAGAGAGAGAGAGAGAGAGAGAGAGAGAGAGAGAGAGAGAGAGAGAGAGAGAGAGAGACACACACACACACAGGCTACTTTATTAGGTACACCTTGCTAGTACCAGGTTGGACCCCCTTTTGCCTTCAGAACTGCCTTAATTATTTGTGGCAGATTCAACAAGGTGTTGGAAACATTCCTCAGATATTTTGGTCCATATTGACATGATTGCATCACACAGTTGCAGCAGATTTGTCGGCTACACATCCATGATGAGAATCTCCCGTTCCACCTCATCCCAAAGCTGCTCTATCAGACTGAGATCTGGTGACTGTGGAGGACATTTGAGTAAAGTGAACTCATCGTCATGTTCAAGAAACCAGTCTGAGATGATTTGAGCTTTGTGACATATAGTGCAAATAATCCTGCTGGAAGTAGCCATCAGAAGATGGGTACACTGTAGTCATAATGGGATGGACATGATAATTAACAATACTCAGTTAGGCTGTGTTGTTTAAATTACACTCAATTGGTACTAAGGGGCTCAAAGTGTGCCAAGAAAATGTCCCCCACACCATTACACCACCACAACCAGCCTGAACCGCTGAGACAAGGCAGGATGGATCCATGCTTTCATGTTTTCATCTGAATGTCGCAGCAGAAATTGAGACTAATCGGCCAGGCAATGTTTTTCCAATCTTCTGTTGTCCAAATTTGGGTGAGTCTGTGTGAATTGTAGTCTCTGTTTCCTGTTCTTAGCTGACAGGAGCGGCACCCGGTGTGGTCTGCTACTGTAGCCCATCTGCTTCAGGGTTCAAATGTGTTGTGCATTCAGAGATGGTATTCTGCATTCCTTGGTTGTAACGAGTGGTTATTTGAGTTACTGTTGACTTTCTATCGTCTCTAACCAGTCTGCCCAGTCTCCTCTGACATCAACAAGGCATTTTCGTCCACACAACTGCTGCCCACTAGATAGTTTCTCTTTTTCGGACCATTCTCTGTAAACCCTAGAGATGGTTGTGCATGAAAATCCCAGTAGATCAGAAATGTTTTAAATACTCAGACCAATCCATCTGGCACCAACAACCATTCCACGTTTAGAGTCACTTAAATCCTCTTTCTTCCTCATTTTGATGCTCGGTTTGAACCTCAGCAAGTCATCTTCACCACATCTAGATGCCTTAATGCATTGAGTTGCTGTCATGTGCTGATTAGCAATTTGTGTTACCAAGCAATTGAACAGGTGTACGTAATACAGTGGCCGGTGAGTGTATGTATATATAGGCTACTACAATAATATTAAATGTTAAAAAGTGGTAATATTCTTTTGGTTTAATTTAAAGGTGCAGTGTGTAAATTCTAGCGGCACCTAGTGGTGAGGTTGTGAACCAGTCCCCCTGCTCACCCCTCCCTTTAGAGAATCTACGGTGGTCGACACAAGTCAAGATGTCATTGGTAAAGACAGCAGAGAGATATGAGATTTCTTTACAAAGGTAAATTAAGGAATTATATTTACTTCATTATAAAAATAATCAATGTTATTGTACTTGTTATTCATTGTGTCCGTGCTTTATTTGTAAGAACAACAAAGTGACGAAACGCGCTTTGTAGAGCAGTTTGTCCATTTAGGGCTACTGTAGAAACATGGTGGTGACTTCCATGTAAGGGGACCCGCGGTGTATGTAGATATAGTGTTATATTGCTCAATCTAAGGTAATAAAAACATAACGGTTCATTTAGTAAGGCCCACATCTAAAACATAGTTATGTATATTATATTGCATTTCTGTAAATAGATAGTTGTAAATATTACATTTTGCATCTTTAATTTAATTATCACAAGACATATTGAGATTTCAATTTATTTTGATTAATACAGCCATATTCAAAAAAGGAAATATATAAAAATAAAAACCCTGTGAACTGTAATTTAAGACTTAATTTCCAGGAAATTGATTTATAACCTATTAATGCTTTTTAATTATCCACAGATGCACCGCAGGTTATTCAAGAAATTCAAAATATGACATTCTTTTACAAGAAAAGAATCAATAAAAAAATAGTCATGGCATCTTAATCTTCCTCTTACCTCTGCATGGCTGCCTGCTGCCAGGGTCTTACTACATCTCTCACAACGCAGGCATGGACGATGCCAGTCCTTCCCCAGTGATGTCACCTTCTCAGCTGCCATAAGTAAGCAACAGGACATCTCATTATGCTAGTACTAAAGCATTTCCCATCATTAAAATCCAAGCCACGGTATGAAATGTTAGGATAGAGAGAGGCATACCAAAATAGACCTTCTTGTTGCATCTGGGACACAAGTTGGCTTCCCCAGAGAAGGTTGTGATGCTTCCAGCTGAAGTGAAAGATGCATGCACTTCACAATCCAAATAAACACTGCAGTTTGTCATACGTCTTATTTCAAAACATTAGGACACAATGATTTGTAGCTAAAGGAAGATGCACACAAACTACAACCTTTATGTTGTGGCCTTAGGCTGAAACACAACGATTCAGCACTAGCTGTTGTCGACAGTAATACACACTCAGTCTGTTTTAGATCAGAATAAGTCAGTTGCTGTTGATCTCTGCTGCTGTCTGTACCTTTAGATGGCGGCCTTGAAAAAGCTTGGACCCGTTTCTCCTGAGGTTTTGGTGCAGAGTCCACGTTGGATGCAGGTGGGGAGGAGTTGACAGGAGCCTCATACACATATGAGCCTGCACCCCCAATGTTCACGCCTACAAGTTAAACAAGGTTTCATGAAAATATCCCACTATCATACAACATTCACAATAAGAAATGTTTTAAATTACATTTGTTCATTCATTAAAATCATTTCAGTATCATGAACAAGCAATACATTTACCACATTTATTAAATCTAATTTAATGTTGATCTCTGCTGACACTAATATATTTTACCACGTAAAGCTGCAGCATTATTGTACCATATACATTTAAAAATTAACAATAGCATATAAATGAACAATAACCTACATCAATAACACTGAACCTTACTGTAAAGTGTTGCCAGTGATATCTTCCTTAAAACAAGAATGTTCCTAATGCTCAGAAGAGGGCACTCTTTAATTGTTCAACAACTTATATATATATATATATATATATACATACATATACATATATACATACACCATTTACTCGTCATGCACTAAATGTACAAAAGTGCAAAATCTCTGTCAAATCAATCATTTCATAACACAACATATTGTACATATATACAGTAAATGGCCAGAGATTACAAGCTAGTTCCATGTCACTGTTGTTGTCACATGATTTCAACTAGAAATGCTAAGTGTGTTATCTCATCTCACCTTTTGGCCCAAAGAGGGCAGCATAGCATGGCTTGTGGCAATACGGTTTCCCATCATGCTGTGAGGATGTAAAAAAAGAAGAAAAAAACATGGTCATTCCAGGCTTATATTTCATCATTTAAAGACTCTACGAGTCAATGAGTCTGCACTTGTTGGTCTAAGTTTGCAATTTAATTTGCTGCTTTGTAGACCATCCTAAACGTATAAACGACACAGACGGTGCTTATCTTGGCGTCCCCTCCCTGATAATACTCACAGCAGTAATAAGGATATGTTCTATGTTGATAGAAAATGACTTCTCATCTATGTTAATAGAAGATGACACCAAGAGTGTTCTATGTGTGTCTGTGTGCCTTGAGTTTATCTGTGCGTGTACATGGAAGGACTTGGAAGAAAGAACATATTTCAGTGGCAGTTGTTCCCAGAGCCCTTTGGTCAGGGCCATGGTGGGAAAAGGTTGCCATGGGAACCGTCAAACGGCAGCTGTGTGACCGTTACAGCTGCGCAGGACAGGATGAAGGAACGGAAGCGGCTGAGAACTGTGGCCTCATGCCATTACAAAAGAATGCTAGGGGGAAAAAAATTGTTTAATGAGCCCCACATTCCAACAAAGACTAGCAGACTCCTTCCTGCCTCAATTCCAATGACCGGAAAACTTGATGATGATGATGCAAGAAGTCAGTACTTCTAAAAAAAGGCCAAAAAAGCCACAGTAGTTAGTAAGTTAGTTAAAGTGTTAGCTCAACTAGACCACTACGGAGGAATGAGGAACGTTGGAGGACCAACACTCCTAAGTTAAGCTTTCCTGTAGCTCAAACAGTGGAGCATGGTGCAAGCAACTTTTGGTCAACTTTACAGTTTTTTTTTTATAGTTAAGGTCCTACAGGGGAATCTGAAATGTATGGTCAAGGAAATCTTGCTTTGTTATGAAGTTTCTCAAAGATTAAATGCCATGCAAAATGTACCTAATCCAATGACTAGTTCTTCTGTGGAACTGGTAACTAAAGTGTTGACAGTTCAGTCACCCAATAGAAATAGAAACCTTTAATCCCTGAAGATGCCATTACTTCAATGTTTCAATGACTGGAGGTCGTCAGATCACTATATTGTTAGTTAGTTTGCTGGGAGGCATTCTTGACTGCAGTATCCAATAGTATTAGGCAGCAGATCACTCAAGCTTTACTATCTGTTCTCTCACTGGTAATGACCACATAAAGTCGCTCTGCATTGGCAAGTGGTGATCAATGGTTTCGGGATTCATGTCACTTCAGCTCACCCACTTCGAAGTACTTTTTTGTGGGACATCGCTGTCAGTTGCACACCCGTTGTCTGTGGGAAATTGCCAATCAAAATCAGATCTTGTTTTATTTCTTTTGAGAAATCTCTTGGCATATTGTGTGCAATATACATCAGTGAAAAGTCTGTGGGTGTGATGTCTATGCCAGATACAAAGTTTAGTCCATCAGCTCCCATTTCAGTTCTCAACGGTCATATAGAGCAGCATACAAGCCCACACTTTTCCCAGAGCCTCTCACATTCTGGTAACTGAATCCAAACTCTCTTCATTCTGCATCTTTTTAACATGGCTATTCCCATAAACCCTCTCACTTTGCCCTGCCAGAATCCTCGGAGGACACTAAGGGATTATCATCTTATCCACAGGGCGAGCTCTTGTTCAGTCAATGGTCTTGAAGAAAAACTTGCTGCACCCTTCTTCACTTTAGCCCATCCTCATTCCTGTACTGTGTAACACCCAACAGAAATCTCCCCATAGATTTAGGCTTATGTGAGCAGTGAAGATGCTAATATACTTACACACAGATTACAGAGAGAACTCCTATTTGTGACTCTCTTCCTGGAGTAAATGCAACACTCAGGTGTTTCCTTCTCTTACTCAGGTGTTTCCTTCTCTTACTCTTATTTGGAATACAGGCTCAAGGCAACATGATGACTGATGATAATGAATCCTCTGGCTATAAAACATCACTGCTCTGTCCTTTGCCCTCTACTGCCATTATGATCTAGACAGAGTCGTGAGTCGTCACTGTGTTATGTAATAGGATGCTGGAAAGGACATAGAGAATTTCATTTGGCTTGCCTTGCAGTCATGCATAGGGACACTCTGGATGTACAAAGCTGGTCAGCAAGCTTTTAACAAACCACCGAAGACACAAGTATCATGAGATATGATTATATTATGGTATTTTGAAGAGGAAGATGCGATATGCAGAAGAGCTGAAGGCCACTATCAGAGTAACCCAGGCTCTCATCACACCTGAGCAGTGCCACAGACTGATCGACTCCATGCCACACAGCATTGCTGCAGTAATTCAGGTAAAAGGAGCCCCAACTAAGTATTGAGTGCTGTATTAAGTTATATTCTAATTTTCTGAGATACTGAATTTGGGATTTTCCTTAGTTGTCAGTTATCATCATCAAAATTAAAAGACAAACATTTGAAATATATCAGTCTGTGTGTAATGAATGAATATAATATATAAGTTTCACTTTTTGAATGGAATTAATGAAATAAATCAACTTTGTGATTTTGATATTCTAATTACAGTATATGACCAGCACCTGTATCATATTTACCCCTTAAATTGTGTTTATGTCATGCTAGCTCCCAACACTGCCGTCCAACACACATAATGTCACGTAACAGGTTCTGGACTCTTTAAATAGACCACTGATCCTGTGATGGAAACGGACAGCGCCATAAAGTCAATACTGAGCTGTCAGAGTTTAAGTTTCCCCAGATAGACTGCAGAGAGGTAGTGTGTGATCTCTGATTTACTCACCTCAGCATGGCCACCCGCTGTGAGGGTCTTACTGCAGCGCTCACACTTCAGACAGAACTTGTGCCAATCCTTCCCCAGTGATGACACTTTCTCAGCTGGGAGATAAGAGAGAGAATAAAAATAAAAACTATAACATAATGCCGCGTTTCCACTGAAATTACCCGGAACAATTGTACCAGGAACTTTTTGCTCCAGGAACTATTTTCCACCCAGGCCCGTTTCTTTCTGCATTTCCACCGCAGTCTAAAGTACCGGGAAGATTAGGTCTGCGCGCGTTTCTCAATACCAAGTACACAAATTTTGAACTTGCATCCTAGGTAGTTCAGACTTTCCGTATTCAACTCGGGAGTGTGATGTCCGCGACGACTCAAATCCAGTAATTCTGCAAACAGCAGCTTACTTGATAACATCAGTCAGCTCGCCTTGACTACTGCAATTTTCCTCACTGTATATTTACAATGAAACAAAATACGATATCAAATACCACTGCCTCCATTAATTTTCATTTAAACATAATAAAAGCCGCAGAAATGTACTTCGTTCAGGGAAATGTGTATATATACAGCCATTACAATGAAACGAAATATATCAATTGCCTCTTTTTTTATTTTAACATAGAGATAAACTGAATACAGACCAAAGATTACCTGTTAGATTTACCCAAAACAAATTATTTTATGTTTAACCACTAAAGAGACATCAGAGCCAGCGGCACATATCAGAAGGTCTAACCGAGGTCGGTTAGATGATCACTGAGCCCCCGCTGATCGCGTGGAGCTCATGTCTCCGAAATCGGCAAAACACATTTTTAAATAGGCACTGTCTTTATGAATAAACAACAGATTTGAGTTTTAAACAACTACATTCTTGTCTGAAATACTTTTAAATTTACATTTCATGACACAATAACAGTAATATTTTTTAAATTATCCGAAAAAGTGGTAGTTGTAATCACAATGCTGCATGAACTCAACCAATCAGCATGTTTATCACCCAAGTCCTGCCCCCGAAAGTTTCGGAACTTTGAAAAAGTACCACCTCGCCAGCAGGGACTTTCTGAGGGGCATTTCTTTTACCTGTAACTTTATTTAGTTCCTGGTTCCTGCGGTGGAAACACACCAAGTACCAGGCCAAAGTGCCTAGTTCCTGGGTAAAGTTCCTGCGGTGGAAAAACTGTTTATGAGTGAGGCATTGCTATTGAATATTTCACCTCACAATTTGAGGTTTAATAATTAGGTTTGTTCAAATCTTTAACTTAATTTATTAACAATATCAACGATGCTTGCCTTAAAATATATAAGAAATTCATATGTAATGCCATAATGTTTATGCAACCTCATATAGATTTTATATTCAAATGGTATACAGTATTTAGCATGATTTGTTTTGGTATTTAGATTTAGATTTATGATAGGCTATGGCTGCATCTGAATATGCATCTTAAATACTGTATATTATGCAAAAACTGTATGTGAAGAGAGTAGTATTTCCTAATTCACAGTGTTCATAAAACAGCAGGCGAAAAGTACATGAATGACCTACTACTTCCAATGAGATTATAAAGTTAGCATCCAGAGGACAATTTACTACCTCATGAAGGCTCAGGAGAAGATTTGTGAATGGCAATGAATCAAGGAAACTGTTGCTGGTAGGTCACATAACAATGACAACATATGACAGAGTCTGGATTATGTCCATACTATACACATTCATACTATATACAGTACAGAGTATGCAATTTTAGACACAGTCAATGTCGTATTGTGATAATAATGTGCTGCTGCCCATAGTGGACCTGCCCATAACCACACCCCAGAATATTTTATCCACTATATGTAGTTAGGAGCTTTTTATAACTATAGTGTATAAGAATTTAGATGTTACTTTTATGCTGTGAGTTTCCCTTCCACTCATATATTGATGGCTGCAGCCCCTGATAAGTTATGAATGTGCCATGGGAACTTCCTGTCTGAGAATCCTAAAGAAGAAGATCCTAAAAGAACTGAAGTATGACGTGCTTTTACTCGGGCGGTTAAAGCAAAGAGCTGCTCCTTGTTGTGAAGGCAGCAGTGAGTGAGAGTATCCACACAGCATTATTAATGGTGGATTTGCATAATTTTCAGATTTAGGCTAGCTTCATGTTTCGTGGATGTGTACTGGTTCTAGGCATTTTCATTTTGATAATCAATGTGAGATTATATTACATAAACAGTGAAAAGCATTGGCCTCATTGTGAGTGGTCACAGTGGTCCATTCAATAGCTGAGATGTGTTGACATGAAACACAAGGAAATGCAGTGGCGGGGGCTAATTAGAACCGGACAGCTAAGTGACGACACATAGTACAGAGACCCATTTCTCCATTTCCCCTCCTGTCCCGTTTCTTCAGGAGGGTCCTAGGAGACTTCCCCAGACCTAATATTACTCTTTCCAATTATATACCTCACTCTCAAGACAATAGATAAGTCTGGGCTGCTGGGAAAGCTCTCTCACTATGGAGGAAACACCTTAACTTATCAAAACAGGGCACAATCAGCAAAAGAGAACTGTTTCCTCCTGCTATCCCCTGCTTCCTAGCATTCCCACCTAGAGAAGTATTGTTTTTGTTCGGTCAGTTTTGCAGCCCTCTTAGTCCGTTTCTCAGGAGGTGTAGGTCAGTACAATATCTGTAAAAACTATGATCATCTCTGGGACAAATGTTGAAAAAGTTGGTATAACTTAATCTCAACATTTACTGAAGAAAACTAGTGATATCTATCTGTGCAATACTTGACACCACACTGCAAGTGCACTGTTAGTGGTTACCAAGAAATTGCAGGGCAGTGTAGTTTGACGCATTGCTAAGTGGTTACTACTAGGGCTGCCCAATATATCTAATGATATGATCGTGCGCATCTAGTCAGGAAATCTGGTTCCGAGATTATCGCTAAATCGCCATCATCTGCTTTCAAATGGAGCAGCACTTAATAGACAGAGCCGTAGATCACTGACAAGCTACGTGATATCGCGTTCATTATCGAAGGCAATTCATCTGCGAAAATGAATGCAATATCAAATAGCTTGTCAGTGATCTACCCGATTTACTGACTAGATGCGCATGATCATATCGCCCAGCCCTAGTTACTACGATCTACATGATTGCTTACTGGAGTCAAAAAAAGTCCACCCTCAGGTTCTGGTCTCTAGAAGTTTTACACAAAAGTATAACATGTACAATAATTTTTTTTTCTCATACTATAAATGTAACCCTATTACTAAACACAAGCCTCATATACAAATGAATTCTAAGCTCACACTGGAGAGAGGGAGAGATCCAGACAGCATAAATCACTGGTATTCCAGCAGGAAGCTAATCCAAGATAAGTGAGATTTCACGTCAATGGTCCAACTGGGTATAAAGAGAGAGAGCGTCTCCGCAGGGAAGATGGCAATGCCAGCGAGTACTATACAACGGTAAGTGTGTCTACGTGGTGGCTGACGTAGTGCAGATGAACAGAGTTGCCATTAAAAGGGCTTCTGTTGTTGTACAAGTGGTTGCTGGGGGGCCTATCCAGTTATTGGTGTAGCTTTGCGTGGGCGGAGGGAATCGCTAATCGCTCATCGAGCTGAATAGACCCCTGGACGACCTCCAGTTATGCCCTAACACACATTCTTTTACTACGGCTAAAGGAAATCAGTGTCTTCGGTGGTATACTCACAAGCAGATTTGACCGCAGTCAAAATTGCAAGCCTGGTTTCTGCTTTCCAATTGAAATGGTGCGTCTATAGCAGTATCCTAAAAGCACCGTCATCTCGTATGTCCCTAAGGGAATCCATTCGACCAGAGAGGTAAGAGACGGGAGACAAGAGAGGGCTAAATTAGAGAGTCAGGTTACCTTGGATGCGAGGCATAGAGGCATGAAAGCTGTAATGGACGGTTGTGTAAGACTATATGAGAGGCTCCAGTACCTCCCAGTGTCCGGCTCTAATGAGCACACACAGAGGTTACAGTGCAACATGTACACCTGATCGCTCATGAGCACCTTAGTGCTTTGTTTTGAGATACAGAGGTAATCTCTTTAGTCCCGCTGGTCTGTAGAAGTAACATCTCCTGTTAGCCATTAGATCTTGTGTTTTCCCTCAGTTTAACCCACAATTAAATCAAACGAAAACACCAGGTCAACTGATCCGTGAACAACACAGAGGTCTGTTTAATGTGTTTTGGCTGGCATGCAAAGGGAGGGTAAACGAAACCCTCAGCACCTTCACATGAATGAGCATGTGCCATCTCAGCAGGACAGACACAGATGCAGGTTTGGATGTGGGCTAATGAGACTACACTGTGCAGTCAGCTCTCATTTCGAAAGCAAATCAGTCACAACAACAACAACTCTCTCTACCCAACAAGAGTCATATGAGATTTAATGAAGTCCGCATTACCAAGATTTATCAACCTAATATCATGTAAATAAGTCTCTCTGTAAACGTCATCCCCAATATCCTGGGGTTGTTCCAGAATTAAAGAGGCGCTCAAAGAGTCTTACTTTGCCATGAGAGATGCATCAACATACTGTGTTTGTAATTGTTCAAGTGTTTTTCTTTAGACGGCGTGGCTTATTATTTTTGAAACCACTTGTATAATTGACTCTTCCCTTTTTTGTAACCAAGGGCTCATCCAAGAACATCCCAATGGCATGTACTGTATGTAATTGGCTATGTTATGCCACTATTATAGGGGCAGTAATCTAATGGTTAGAGTTGGACTTGTAACTTGAAGGTTGCGAGTTCAATTCTCAGTACCTGCAAGAAATTGAGGAAAAAGAGGTTGTGCAAGATAAGATTGTGTAGACCTTTTTGCATATATATATATATATATATATATATATATATATATAGGGGAAGTCGTGGCCTAATGGTTAGAGGGTTGAGGGTTAGAGGGTTGGCCTCCCAATTGAAGGGTTGTGGGTTCTAGTCTCGGGCCGGATGGAATTGTGGGTGGGGGGAGTTCTCTCTCCACCTTCAATACCATGACTGAGGTGCCCTTGAGCAAGGCATCGAACCCCCAACTGCTCCCCGGGCGCCGCAGCATAAATGGCTGCCCACTGCTCTGTGTGTGTGCATTTCGGATGGGTTAAATGCAGAGCACAAATTCTGAGTATGGGTCACCATACTTGGCTGAATGTCACTTCACTTTTTTTATTTTTTATATATATAAGACCAGGAATGTGTATTTAGAAAGTAAATGTAATTTTTCATAAAAAAAGTATATCGAATGATTAGTTTAGCACTAAAGAGAAAAAGAGCTTGATAAGGAAGGTCTGTTATATGCTGACCCTGCCTGAGATGTAATCACCAATAAACAGCGCTGGGCCTCAACAACATTTACACAGCTGAACACCCTATGGGCTCCACAGCAGAAATTCACTCCGAAATCTACTTCATGCAAGTTCCTAACAGAATTGGATTCAAAAGATGGGCAAAATGACATGCGCTATATATTTGTCCACTCACTGTGGTTGTACAAATGGGAATCAATTTGAAAGGCAGGGATAGATTTGCTTTAACTTCAGCAACCATTAATTTGGATCCATCTGTTCAGAGCATTACTACAATACTGTTCTCAACCCTGACTGTATCCTCTCATACTGTAAAGCATGCATGCCATCTGGGTCCAACATGGTGCTTCGCTTCGAGTCACTGATTACAGCCTGAGCCGCTAGCCTTGCATCTGAGGGACTGCAGGCCTTAGCCAAACATGTACGATCACACACAAAGATAAAACAAGGTCAAATGTAGCTTGAATGCACAAATTCATTGCATGTCCTTCCTGGCTCCAATAAGCGTAGAGAAGATTGCTGTGGTTAGTTCCCATGATCCTCAGCTTTTTTAGCTATAAGCAGTACAGATGATCTGCATTCAAATCATGTTCTGGAGCTTTGTTAATGACCCTACACTCTTCTATGATGGCAAACAATGCCTTTCTTTCAAACCCTGCCCACAGCCTTCAACTCCTGAGTGGCAGTTCCTTCTCCAAACAAATCTCAAATGGGCATCTGATTGCATGCTTGGTTTTCCAATTTGCAGTGGCTTGTGAATTTCCTCACAGTAGTGCAGAAAAGCTGGGTGTGGTTTGGGCCATTGCTGCACAGATGTCTGTTTCTTCAGTCTAGTGCAGTTTCCTCTTGATATAAATTAAGCAACCTCATGATTCTCAATCGGCTGAACTGAATGAGAGCTACATGTGCCTGTGTGCTACTGTAGTGCCCATGGCTGTCAGTACAAATCAATGCTGCCTCGTGGAGCTCGAGCTCATTCAGATTCCCTGCAGCCAATATGCAACTGTACTCGTCATCACATTTCGGGGGTAGGGTGAATATCATGAATTCTGTTATGAACAGGTTGGATCACGTTGTATTCCAAAATCAAAATTAAGAAATAAGACATTTCTGCTGTAAGATTTTTTGCATTGTAACACTTTCATGACAATTAAACATACTTCCTCTTCCAATTCTCATTATAGTAATGCAACAAAATATTAATGAACATAATATTAAATGTAAAATATAAATATATAATTTATGTAATTTCAGTGGTTTAATTGTAATCATTTATACCAATTTAAAAAAATAAATGACTCTTTGATATATATCTAATTTTTACTGTAATATGTTTAAAAAATTGAGAATCAGCATTGGAAAATAATGTGAAATGCTGATAAGAAAGCATCTGGCTGTATTAATAATGAGAAAATACAATACAGAATGCAATGCAATTCTTAAAAAAAAAAAAAAAATATATATATATATATATATATATATATATATATATATATATATATATATATATATATATATGAACAATCTAGAGGGAAAATAGATATAAGTAGCATTAAATACTCGTGTCTCCAGGTGGAGCACATTTATGTAGACAAATGATGCATGTCCGCAGGCCTTCGGGTAGGTCAAATTAGAATAATGTCAGTTTAAAGACTAGTCCCATAAAACACAAGTAATTACACGATGGCTTAGGTCTTGTCTTCTTTCTTGCTAACCTTGCAACAAGGGCAAAAAAAAGAGTTCATGCCTGACAGACAAGGCAAACGGCCTCCAATCCTGACTCCCAGAATTACGCAATGCCCCTAAACAGTAAGCAAAAATGTAAAAAGGGGCATTATGTAACAGATTCTACACAAAGACAGCTTGTGAGGCAGCCATGTGGAAAACACAGGGTTTTAATGGGTACAAGTAGTAAAAGTAAATGTGATATAAATGTTGAGAGATGGGGACAGAAAGAGAAAAAAGTGAGGGTGGTATAGACAACTCCCAAATAACCAACTATCTGTCTGCCTGTATCTGAAGCCAAAGGATGACATAATGGACATGCCCTCTCACATTTGGATGTGACTGGCATCTAAGAAAGAAAGCAATCCTAACTTCTATTCAAGAATGAATGCAGGCCTTCAAGAGAGAACCATGAAAAAGAGAAAAGAAGAAGAAAAGTGAAAGAAGCAGATTCCTTGTTTTGCCAGATTCTCTCTCATCAATGAGATTTGATACGATTTAAGTGAGCTCTTGTCTGCCATTAATAGGGACAGGTTTTGGATGACATAAATGTTCAAAATTTGTTGTAGCATTTACTTACAATGCTTCCTTTAATTTTAGACATGCATGAATTGCTTACAAAGGTTGTGTTCAAATGTAAAAGTGGACATAATGTAGAAAATATTTTTCAGAGTATTGACTCAAAGAGACTCAAATTTGGATATCCCGCCCATTTTGAATAGATGGGAAAAACGGGAAAGTACTGATTCCATGTGAATGTGAGAAATTAAGCTTTTATGCTTCTTCTTGTGTAAGAAAACCACAAGATCTGCTAACAGCTGTTCAATAAATGAACAAAAGTTTCAACCAAAAGTTGGGAAAGTTTCCACTCGATACAGTGGCTTACCACTTAGGTTTGAAACAGGATATAGTCAGAAAGGAATTTACAGGAACACATGCACGACTCCCACAAACTCAGTTTGGAAATACAATCTGAAGCTAGGTTTGCAACCAAACTATATATATAATATATATATAATTTTTATATTAAATATAAACTTGGAAAGGTAATTTATATTAATAGAAAAATTAGAAGAAAAAAAGATTACAAAATATTAATAATATTAATCATGATTATTTATTATTTAACAAAGCTTTTTTGCAGATTTTTGCTCATTGTATGTCCAGACTGTGGATCTGGATGCAACATTCAGAGTCAACCTCAAATATTCCACTTGGTGACATTTCCATATTCAGAGGAAACACACTTTGAGGACCAAAAGGGAAGAACCGCACCCCTGCTCTTCCAGAGCTTTTATGGAATGTGTCTTGGCTTCAACGTGAGTCTAATAAAAGCACAGTCACCCACATCCATCTCAAACAACTCTCTCATGACGTAAACCGAGGTCTTGGGTGAAACCCTGAATTCTCCTTTCTTCTGCGTTATGGCATCATCGACCAATAAGACTGGCTGTGACGTCAGCAACATGTGCAGTTCCTCCCTTGTGCCCAATAAAATAAAAAAATAAAAAAAATAAAAAAACAGCTATCATGTCTTATTTACACTTATTTAAGTCTATGAATTTGCATACATAAGTGTTGTCCAGTGTGAAATCTGGAACCTGAAGCAAAACCAGCTGAAGAACAATCAGAGAACTTTCCAACCACTCACACAGCCATGAAAAGACCTGCAGTTGCTTTTATATAACAGCACCTCGCACACACCATCGATTTAAAACCAACCAACAGCTTTATTGGTCGTGTGTTATGGCTGTTCGGTTGACACAGTTTAATACAACATGAATGTACTGAATAATCATCTCAGTTTCCACCACAAAGGCTCTTATGCACTGATGAATAACTTTATGAATATGTGAGCAGGGATGATAAGGTCAAGTGGCAGAGAGGCTATTCAACTGTGAATGGATTGAGAGGTATATATTGAGCAGACATCAATGCTGCTGGCCTGAAAGTAGAAATAAATGAAAAGAAGAGGTCCTTCGTTCAAGTATCTTTCAGTTGCCCAAACATCCATAGAGCCACATGCAGTATTGAGAAAATCCACGTCTGTAAAAGCAATAACAATAACTTTCAAGCTTTTATTTTAGTGTTTATAAAAGTAGCCAAAAGAGAAAATTGACCCCAAACTGGTGCATATATATATGTATATATTAAAATAACAACAGACAGGACTTAGACAAAACCGTTTGGTATTAATGTTCACAAAAATGGGCAATAAAATTATCTGAATATAAGCTGGCGCTCAGACATCTAAAAGTAAAAAGCTAACATTCAAAGTTTATATTTGCATATTTATTTCTATTTATGGTACTTTAAACAAATAAAGTATACAAAATAGGTTGAAAAATTCAAATTGAGATTTTTTTTCCCCGTTTCTTAAATGATTAGAGGCTAAATTTGATATGCAACATTGCATCAGTGTATATAGAGTTTAGAGCCATGATTTATCAGACTTTTGCCACATTTTACACAAAACAATTAAATCTATATAACTTTATATGAACTTTATAGTAAAGAATTTATAATAAAATGTATACACCAATAATATAATTTGAAATGTTTTAAAATATGAAACAGCATTTATAAAATGTATAAATAAATAAAATATATTAACATAGTTTATATACAAATGAACTGATATCAGTTCAAATATTGTGATAAAATAATTAAGAAGATCAAGACTAAGTGGAACAGGCCAAAAATGAGCAGTTTGGG
>NW_020526943.1:0-69983 GCF_003368295.1 Carassius auratus | reverse complement strand
AAACAATGTCACTTCCTGTTGCCAGCAGGTGGCGCTATGACTATAACTGAATATGGGCATGTAGATCTGTTCAGGGCAGAAGTCTTATCTAACATGTGAGTTTGGGGCAGATTGGACATTGTATGACTGAGTTAAGCAACTTCTTTTTCAATGGCGAAACATCGAAATTTGTCAGGCCGCCATGGACACGCCCTTTAACGAAACTCAAGATCTTCGCAATTTAACATCGTAAAGGCTTTAGATTTAATTGACCAAGTTTGCTGTAGATCTGAATAAATCTCTAGGAGGAGTTCATTAAAGTACAACCCTGAAAATGTCAAAAACAGCGCCAATTTTGCAGAGAAAATTCTAAATAACCGACTTCCTGTTGGGATTCGGATTTCGTACCTAGAGGCTTTTTTGTAGATATTGGTGTGTTACATGTGTGTACTGATTTTGTACATCTACGTGAAAAATAGCTCGAGGAGCACTCCATTGAATGTGCATATGCACTCCGTTGAAAGTTTATAGGTGGCGCTATCGAGCCATTTTGCCACACCCTCTGGAATATTGGCCTTCAGATCTGTTCAGGCCAGGACCCTTATCACACATGTGAAGTTTGGGCAAGATCGGACACTTTATGCCTGAGTTTTAACATCTTTTATTCCCATGACGAGACATCGAACTTCGTCACGGCGCCATGGACACGCCTTTTAACAAAAAATCAAGATCTTCACAACTAAACATCACACAGGTCTTTAGATTAGACTGACCACAAAAAAGACATTGATGTCATAAAATTTCTAGAAATAATCTGTCACAGTGTAAAATATGTCACTTCCTGTTGCCAATAGGTGGCGCTATGACTATAACTGAATATTGGCATGTAGATCTGTTCAGGTCAAGAGTCTCATCCAACATGTGAAGTTTGGGGCAGATTGGACATTGTATGTCTGAGTTACAGCACTTCCTTTTTCATGGCGAAACATCGAAATTTGTCAGGCCGCCATGGACACGCCCTTTAAAGAAACCTCAATTCCTTCGCAATTTAACACGCAAATGGCTTTAGATTACACTGACCAAGTTTGGTTGTTGATCTGAATAAATCTCTAGGAGGAGTACGTTAAAGTACAACCCCTGAAAATGGCAAAAACAACACCAGTTTTGCAGGGAAAATTAAAAATAACCGACCTTCTGTTGGGATTCGGATTTCGTACCAAGAGACTTTTTTGTAGATATTGGTGCGTTACATGTGTGTACCAATTTTTGTACATGTACGTGAAACATAGCTCGAGGCGCACTCCATTGAAAGTGTATAGGTGGCGCTATCGAGCCATTCTGCCACACCCTGTGGAATATTGGCCTTCAGATCTGTTCAGGTCAGGACTCTTATCACACATGTGAAGTTTGGGGAAGATCGGACATTTTATGCCTGAGTTATAACATCTTTTATTCCCATGGCGAGACATCGAACTTTGACATGGCGCCATGGACACGCCCTTTAACGAAAACTCAAGATCTTCTCAATTTAACATCGTACAGGCCTTTAGATTAGACTGACGACAAAAAAGACATTGATGTCAAAAATTTCTAGGAGTAGTTTGTCGCAGCGTAAAATATGTCACTTCCTGTTGCCAATAGGTGGCGCTATGACTATAACTGAATATGGTCATGTCAAACTGTTCAGGACAAGAGTCTCATCCAACATGTGAAGTTTGGGGCAGATTGGTCATTGTATGTCTGAGTTATAGCAACTTCCTGTTTCATGGCGAATCATCGAAATTCGCCAGGCCGCCACACACAGGCCCTTCAACGAAAACTCAAAAGCTTCGCAATTTAACATCGCAAAGGCCTTTAGATTAGGCATACCAAATTTGGTGTTGATCTGAATTAATCTCTAGGAGGAGTTCGTTAAAATACAACGCATGGAAATGACAAAAATGACACAAAATTTGCTCATAATATTAGAAATAACCGACTTCCTGTTGGGTTTCGGATTTTGCTCCAAGACACTTTTTTGTAGGTATTGGAGAGTTACATGTGTATACCGATTTTCATACATGTACATGAAACGTAGCTCGATGCGCACACCGTTGAACGTGTATAGGTGGCGCTGTTGAGCCATTTTGGCACACCCAGTTCTGAAACCCATATCAGACGTAAATTTTCGCCAGTTCTGAGGTGTGTGCAAAGTTTCATGACTTTTCGAGCATGTTTAGGCCCTCAAAAATGCGATTCATCTTAGAGAAGAATAATAATAATAATAATAATAATAATAATAATAAACGGAGCAATTCCAAGAGGGTCCTCACACCATCGGTGCTCGGGCCCTAATAATAATAATAATAATAAACGGAGCAATTCCAAGAGGGTCCTCACACCATCGGTGCTCGGGCCCTAATAATAAAAAACAAAGCAGATACAAGAGGGTCCTCGCACCTTGGTGCTCGGGCCCTAATTAAAGCTGCAAGCAGCGATGAACGGGCCCTCGCACCCGGGCTCACCGCCATCGTGTGCTTTAGTAAAAAGGTGAACGTTGAGAAATATGCATTTAATGTCCTAAATATAAGTGGAATATATCAAAGTATATCCCATATATGTGCCAATCTTACCGTTGCCAGCAGGTGGCGCTATCATTATAATGGAATATTGGCCTTCAGATGTGTTCAGGCCAGGACTCTTATCAAACATGTGAAGTTTGGGGAAGATTGAACATTTTATGCTTGAGTTACAACAACTTCTCTTGCTGTGGCAAGACATCAAACTTTGTCATGGCGCCATGGAAACGCCCTTTAACAAAAACTCAAGATCTCCAAAAGTTAACATTGCACAGGCCTTTAGATTAGACTGACCACAAAATATATGTTAATCTCAAAAAAGTTATAGGAGTAGTTTGTCGCAGCGTAAAACATGTCACTTCCTGTTGCCAATAGGTGGCGCTATGACTATAACTGAATGTGGGCATGTAGATCTGTTAAGGGCAGAAGTTTTATCTAACATGTGAAGTTTGGGGCAGATTGGACATTGTATGTCTGAGTTACAGCAACTTCCTTTTTCATGGCGAAACATCGAAATTTGTCAGGCCGCCATGGACACGCCCTTTAACGAAATCTAAAGATCTTCGCAATTTAACATCGCAAAGGGCTTAAGATTAAACTGACCAGGTTTGGTGTTGATCTGAATAAATCTCTAGGAGGAGTTCGTTAAAGTACAACCCCTGAAAATGGCAAAAACAACACCAATTTTGCAGAGAAAATTCTAAATAACCGACTTCCTGTTGGGATTCGGATTTCATACCAAGAGACTTTTTTGTAGGTATTGATGTGTTAAATGTGTATACCGATTTTTGTACATGTACGTGAAACATAGCTCGAGGCGCACTCTGTTGAAAGTGTATAGGTGGCGCTATCGAGCCATTTTGCCACACTTGATGGAATTTTGGCCTTCAGATGTGTTCAAGCCAGGACTCTTATCACACATGTGCAGTTTGGGGAAGATCGGACATTTTATGCCTGAGTTATAACATATTTTATTCCCATGGCAAGACATCGAACGTCGTGACTGCGCCATGGACACGCCTTTTAACGAAAACTCAAGATCTTCACAACTTAACATCGCACAGGCCTTTAGATTAGACTGACCACAAAAAAGACATTGATGTCATAAAATTTCTAGGAGTAGTTCATCGCAGTGTAAAATATGTCACTTAATGTTGCCAATAGGTGGCGCTATGACTATAACTGAATATGGGCATGTCAATCTGTTCAGGCCAGGAGTCTCATCAAACATGTGAAGTTTGGGGCAGATTGGTCATTGTATGTCTGAGTTATAGCAACTTCCTGTTTCATGGCGAATCATCAAAATTCGCCAGGCCGCCACGGACACGTCCATTAACGAAAACTCAAAAGCTTCGCAATTTAACATCGCAAAGGCCTTCAGATTAGGCATACCAAATTTGGTGTTGATCTGAATGAATCTCTAGGAGGAGTTCGTTAAAATACAACGCATGGAAATGACAAAAATGACACAAAATTTGCTCATAAAATTAGAAATAACCGACTTCCTGTTGGGTTTCGGATTTTGCTCCAAGAGACTTTTTTGTAGGTATTGGAGAGTTACATATGTATACCGATTTTCATACATGTACATGAAACGTAGCTCGAGGCGCACATTGTTGAACGTGTATAGGTGGCGCTGTTGAGCCATTTTGCCACACCCACTTCTGAAACCCATATCAGACGTAAATTTTCGCCAGTTCTGAGGTGTGTGCAAAGTTTCATGACTTTTCGAGCATGTTTAGGCCCTCAAAAATGCGATTCATTTTGGAGAAGAAGAAGAATAATAATAATAATAATAAATATAGCTGCAAGCAGCGATGGCGGGCTCAAGCCACCAATGCCATCACCACCCCGGTGGCATCAGGTAAACTGTGCCCAGCGGGCACATGCATTCACAATATCCCTCTGGCAGTGAGGTTTTAAAGGATAGAGGGGAGCGTAGAGGGGAGCGTGCATTTGCAGTGGCTGGGCCACGACTCTGGAATACCCTGCCTTTAGAGATCAGACTGGCCCCTTCCTTGTCTATTTTTAAATCTTTGCTAAAAACTTTTTTATTTTCCTTAGTGTACTGACTACTGTGTTATGCTACATTTTGAAATGGGTGGTTTTAAATTTTTTGTCTGGTCTATTTTTATGTATGTGTAATATTCTTGCTCTTATGTTAAAGCACTTTGGTCAGCCAGGAGGCTGTTGTAAATGCGCTATACAAATAAATTGAACTTGAACTTGAACTTGAACTTGATATGGCAGTTAAAGGGTTAATCCGAATCATCTAGACTTTAAAATCACATTCACAGAACAATATATATATATATATATATATATAACTTTAGTAACACTTTACAATAAGATTTCATTTATAAACATTATGTTAACATGAACAATATTTATATAGCATTCATTCATGTCAGTTAATATTCCAAACTTAAACATTAAAACATTGTTTTATTGTGATTTTTTTCCAAGCACATTTTACCAATTCCAAACCATATCAATCTTAATAACTACCATTTTTTTTTATTTAATCATTTATGAGTGCTATACAATAGTCCAGGAAAGCTGGAAGAGAAAAACAGGTCAAGAAGAACTGACAAAAGAATTGCAAAAGAATTAGGAATTAATGTGAAGATTAATTTTTAGTCAATTCTGCAAGACAGACTTTCAGGAAAGGAGGTGGAATAAAAATGAGCTCCTAAATCTTAATCCCGGATTCTGGAAGATATATTCCTCAAACTATCGGACAAGAGGAGGTGGTGCTGGTCCTTCACGAGTCACTCTAATCTGTTCATTAAGCCTATATATAAAGTCTTAATATATAGTATTTCACAATACTTCATGGTATTCTAATTAAATCATTTTTTGGAATCTTAGATCTCTCAGAACCTGACACATTGTAATTCTGAGACTCCAGGAAAGTGGCAGTTCTGTAAAATGTTGGCGCTGGAGACTAAATGCTCACTGATAGTTTCACACCTAATTCACTTAAAACACACACAAACACACACACACAGTGACAGAGGGACAGAGTGACATCAGATGTATGTTTTTTAATTTTCTGTCATCCATATAATGTTGTATAGTCATGAAACTATGCATATTTCCTCAGAATGACTTGTCTTCTATGTGTACATTTTTTTGAAGTGTTTAGAAGCTGCACTTTTTTTTACTGGTTCCTTTTTTACTATTATTTCAAAAAATCACCACGACAAAACCATTCAAGCTATCCAAAATTCATTCACACCTGTTCTGTAAGATTAATTCTTTAAACAGTGGTAAAAGAGGATGTGGTGCTGAACCTTCAAGAGTCACTTAAAACGTATCTGTCCATAAAGCCTATTAAGAATTATTCTTAATATACAGTTCACAATACTTCAGCTTGTTATTCTAATTAAGTGAGGGTCATTTTATCAGTAAAATTCCTAAAATACATATTATTTTATTTGAAAGATTTCTATAAATTATTTAAATCATACTCGTTTCTCCAATAATTATTTAAAAGTAATCCTATAGCTCCCTCTGGTGGCCATTATAGGTACTAAGAATTGCAAGCTTGATTTATAAGTTATGATAGTTTTAATTTTATGCTGGCTCTTGAAAATGATAAAGCTATGAAACTTACTGTGCTTCCTTCAAATGAGGACTTCTACTTATATAAAAAATTATGAAGAGTTAGAATGAAAAATTTTAAAGATATAGTAAAATAACTATTGTATTTTTTATGTTACTTTAATAAATCTCTATGGCAACACCATTTAAGCTATCCTAAACCCATTCACAATTTAACATCTCAGTATATTGGCATCATGTTGAAAAAGGAGTATGGAGTAGTATGAGGAGGAGTATGAATTCATTTACAGACTGATTTTATCATAAATCCACAATAAAATTTCTGAGTTCTGTATCAATCTGTGTTGTTGTTTGTTTATTTTTATCTTTTATTTTTCATAGGAAGATAACTTACTCTCATTTTTAATAAATGTGCTTATAAACCAAGGACAAGCTATTTATAGCTGTATTTATAAACTGCTTACTACTGACTATTAATATTGGGACAAGGCTTTATAAAGCATGAACTGACTATTTACTAATGAGTGCAGTTATTATAAAGTGTTATCAATGAATTTGCTAATGTTAACAAATTAGACATTATTTTACAGTGTTATCAAATCCTTAAATGACTCATAAGCATTTGTGAAAGTTCTGCTTGCATTACAGCTTAGTATTGATCTGTGAGCTGAACAGATTTACTGTTACATCTATGAGATTATGTAAATTCAAATAAATATAATGTCACAGGATGTCATAGGTCAGTATCAAATGAGTTTGAAATTATTATTTGCAGCACAAATAAGTTTTTTTTAAGATTTTTAAAAATCCCTAAAACTGACAGAAAAAGGTTAAGGCCTAAGCTATTTCTATGTGAGTGGCTAAATTTATTTTTGTTTTCATAATTGTAATACACAAACTATGAAATTATACAAAATGTATAAAAAGGTAAATAAATAAATACGCACACATTAAAAAAGCAGCCAAGTCGAATGAGTTTCCTTTTTTATATAGATTAAAATTGAAGACAGAAGCAAGTGGTAAATGTGGTCACTTTAATATTCAAATCCAGTAGATCCAGTTTATGTTCACGTGGCTGTTTTCGTTTATATTCGCCAAGCTATTATGTATTTTGAAATAATCTTGTCCGTGATGTGTTCGTTCGTACGACGAAAGGCAGAATCCTGCAGCTCCAGAGATACATGTTATTCTGCCAGTCGCCCTTTCAAATAGTCTTGCACACTTAAACTGGTCACAAACACCTGCATTTTTCTCTTGTTGTGTTACAGTGGGTTTATTGTGTGCATTTGTGGTAATATTTTATTTAAAAAAGCTCTTAAACAAGAATAAATTCGTTTGTTTTGAGCTGGACACTGTACGCGCTGATCGGAGGCGTGATTTCAGATAGGCAGCCGCGAATATTTCATTTTCACACAAACAGTTCAAAAACATCTGAATTTAGCTCTTGGTGTGTTCTAATTGGTTGATTGTGTGATATCGCTGTAATAATTTATTTTTAAAAGCTTTAAAACAGGAATAAATTCGTTTTCTCTGAGCTCTTTACTCCAGACGCTCGTGATCACAGCGGTGATTCATCTCTCCTATTTCTCACGTATCTCTGGCCAGAAATAATTTATCCATGAGCCCTGAACCGGTAATAATCAGATATGTTGGTTTAGCTTGTCAGTGTGAATTAAATCTAAGTATTTGTTTGTATTTTTAACCGATTTAAAAGTGAAAGTAAAAGTCCGGGAATTGAACCTGTAGGGGCGCAATTTCTCTCAGACAATGGAAGTCTGAAGCACATATACTCAAACAGAGGGACAGAGTGAGATGAGATGTCTGACAGTTTTTTTATTTTCTGCTATTTCCTCAGAATGACTTTTTCATCTGTATGAAAAAATTATTTGACGTGTTTGGATGCTGCAATTTAAAAATACAATAATGATTCCCTTTGTAAGGTCATTTAAAAAAATCACCACGGCAAAACCATTCAAGCTATCCAAAATCCATTCACAATTTAAGTTCCTATCAGAAATACTGATGTGTGTTCAGAGTTTTGTGAAATTCTAAGTATGTTATTTGCCTCAAAATCACCTGAGAAGTATTCCAGTTTGACATGTTGCCACGCCAACAATTTTTTAGATATCAATATCCCCCTTGCAGATTTATATCAGCTGTGTTTTAACATTATTCTGATGAAGTTTGAAGCAAATCGAGTAATAATAAGATGCTGAATTCAAATCATTTTGAAAATGACACACTTCCTTCTGCCAGTTGGTGGCGCTATAACTTTGACTCCTAATAGTCACATATATGCGATCGACATCATACAACGAATAATCTGATGAAGTTTGATTAAAATCAGGAAATGTATGTGGATGGTATTAGACACTTCCTGTTTCTAATTTCTCGCCATAATTTCAACGCCTAATAATAATAATGACAAAACACGGCCGATGAAAATCTGTTGTGGGGATATTGATATCTGATATAGTGTTGCCATGGCAACGTGTCAAACTTGAATATTCTGTTATGGTGATTTTGAGGCATACAACAAGCTCAGATTTACATGAAACTCAAAACACATATCAGTATTAGTGATAGCTAGATAATGGCAAAAGCTTTTAAAAGGGCGTGAAGGAGGCACTCTATAGCGCCACCTTTTGTCAAAAGTGGGGGGGTTAGTTTTAGCTACAGACACCAAACTTGGTACATAAATTGTTCTTTTCAAGACGGACAACTTTCTAATTCACAGTCATCAGCTACGATCAACAGGAAGTCGGCTATTTTGATTTGAATGTGTATTTTTGAGATTTTACAGTTGTGAATTAATGAATACTCCTCACAGGGGAAGTACACTATACACACCAAACGTTGTCTACATGAAGAAAAAACATCGAGGAACTTAAATTGCGAACAGATTTTGGTTAGCTTGAACGGTTTTGTCGTGGTGATTTTTTGAAATGACAGTAAAAAGTGAAACATTAATCGTCTTGTATTTTTAAATTGCAGCTTCCAAACCTTTAAAAAACATTTTTAATTTAGAAAACCAGTGATTCTGAGGAAATATGCATAGTTTCATGACTTTACAGCACTGTATGATTAAAAGAAAATTAGAAAACTGTCAGACATCTGATCTCACTCTGTCACTCTGTGTGCTGACTCTGTGTGTGTGTGTGAGTGTGAGTGGGGGAGGGGTGTGAGCTGAGTGGCAGACAGACAGAGAGAGAGAGAGAGACTTAAACATCTCTTTAATCACCAGAAAAAAAACTGTATTTTAAATAGTTATTTTTTTGTTGTTGTTGCTAATTGTGCTGTTATCATTACATCTTAAGAAATATCTTAGGCCTTATCCTTTTCTGACAGTTTCAGGGATTAAAAAAAATCCTAAAAAACCTTATTTGTGCTGCAAATAATAATTTCAAACTCATTTGATACTGACCTCTGTCACCCTGTGACATGACATTTATTTGAATTTACATAATCTCAAGGATGTAACAGTAAAACTGTTCAGCTCACAGATGAAGACTAAGCTTTAATGCAAGCAGAACTATTTCACAAATGCTTATAGGTTAATGAAATCATAACAAAACACTTTTAAATTATTTAAGGATTTGGTAACACTTTAAAATAATGTCTCAATTGTTAACATTAGTAAATGCATTGGTAACACTTCATAATAGCTGCAATTCTTAGCTAAGCATTAGTAAATAGTCAGTTCATGCTTTATATAGCCTTCTCCCAAAATTAATATTTTAGTAAGCATTTTATAAATACAGCTATAATTAAATTGTTCATGGTTTATATGCACATTTATTTTGAGGAGATTAAAGGCTGTAATCTCCCTAAAAAAAATGTAAAATAAAAAATAAAATAAATAAAATAAACAAACACAGAACTCATAAATATTTATTTCAAGATGCAATAAAAGAAAACTGTACACTTGAATTTATATATATATATATATATATATACACACACAATTGCATAAGTTTATATTTAAAAATGTTTAGCAAGTGTACAGCTAATAATAATAATAATGCATTTTATTTAGTTTTAGCTACAGACACCAAACTCGGTACTTAAATTGTTCTTATCAAGTCGGACAACTTTCTAATTCACAGTCATAAGCTACGATCAACAGGAAGTCAGCTATTTTGATTTGAATGTGTATTTTTGAGATTTTACAGTTGTGAATTAATGCATACTCCTCACATGGGAAGTACACTATACACACCAAACTTTGACTACATGAAGAAACAACATCGAGGAACTTAAATTGCGAACGGATTTTGGTTAGCTTGAACGGTTTTGACGTGGTGATTTTTTGAAATGACAGTAAGAAGGGAAACATTAATTGTATTGTATGTCTAAATTGCAGCTTCCAAACACTTCAAGGCATGTTTTCATACAGAGATCAAATCATTATGAGGAAATATGCATAGTTTCATGACTTTACAACACTGTATGGATAAAAGAAAAGAAAAAACTGTCAGACTTCTCAACTGACATGATCTCACTCTGGCCACTCCGTCTGTGTGAGGAAAGGGAGGGGGAGAGGGAGGGGGAGTGTGAGTGTGAGGGGGTTGGTGACTGTGAATCTTTGGTGACTGACAGTGTGTGTGGATTGTAGGGAGGGGCTGTCTGGCAGAGAGAGAGAGAGAGAGAGAGAGAGAGAGAGAGAGAGAGAGAGACCTAATCATTCCTTTAATAATCAGGAAAAAAAATCTATATTTTAAATTGTTATTGTTTTTGTTGTTGCTAATGGTGGCGTTTTTTTCCTTTCATTACAGGTTAAGAAATCTCTTAGGCCTTATCCTTTTCTGACAGTTTTTGGGATTTAAAAACATCCTAAGAAGCCTTATTTGTGCTGCAAATTATAATTTCAAACTCATTTGATACTGACCTATGACAACCTGTGACGTGACATGACATTTATTAATCTCATGGATGTAACAGTAAAACTCTTCAACTGACAGATTAAGCTGCAATGCAAGCAAAACTATTTCACAAATGCTTATAGGTCATTAAAATAATTACAAAACACTAATAAATTATTAAAGGGTTTGGTAACACTGTATAATAATGTCTAATTTGTTAACATTAGTAAATGCATTGGTAACACTTTATAATAACTGCACTCATTAGCTAAGCATTAGTAAATAGTTCATGATTATAAAGCCTTTTCCCTTGATAATAGTCATTATATATATATTTTTGAGGAATATATCTTCCAGATAGTACCGCCGCTCCCTATATGCAGAGTATGCAGTCTTCGTAGAGCACCAACTCCCAGAGGGGGCACCAGTTGCTCAAAAAAAACAAAACAAATATGCGCCATTCTCCCATCCGCGTTCGCGACCACTCAATAGCATTTGAGAAGAAAGACTTGTAGTCACAAAACAATTGTAATGTGTTCATATAGGTGTCAGCTACAATGCACACCTTATACATTTTTTATTAATATTAAAATAAAGTGTTACTAAAGTTATATATATTGTTCTGTGTATGTGATTTCAAAGTCTAGATTGGTCGGATTAACCCTTTAACTGCCACATCCCTTAAAACTTGATTGTCAGAGGGTTACTGTAAATGCTTATGCCCGCTGGGCACAGTTTTCCCGATGCCACCAGGGTGGCGTTGCACTGATGGCTTGAGCCCGACATCGCTGCTTGCAGCTATATTTATTATTATTATTATTATTATTATTATTTTTTTCCAACGTCTCGGGGGCTTTTGGGGCCCTTAACGTGCTTAAAAAGTCTTGAAAATTGGCACACAGATTGGAACCTGCGGCCATTAGGGCCGGGCAGAGACTGATACACGGGCGTGGCACAGGGGCTCTACAGCGCCCCCTGGAATATGGAGGGCCATATATCATACATTCTTGCTCGTAGACGAATGAAACTCGGTACACATATAAATCTCATCAATCCAAACAACTTTTGTATTGCATATCATAGGCTCCGCCCAACAGGAAGTTGGCTATTTAGGGTTTAGTATTCAAATTTTTCGTCAAAGTTGTGGGGGCTTTTGGGGTCCTTAACATACTCAAAAACTCTTGAAAATTTGCGCACACTTTGGAATCTGTGGCCTTTAGAAGCCTGCAGAGGCTGGGACCCGGGCGTGGCACAGGGGCTCTACGGCGCCCCCTGGAACACAGTCAGAAATGTTGATGTATAGCTCACACATACTTGCACATATTCATATGAAACTCAGTACACATATAGATCTCATCGTGCCGAACAACTTTCGTATTGCATGTCATAGGCTCCACCCAACAGGAAGTCAGCTATTTAGAGTTATGTAAAAAGCGCATGCTCTGGAATTTGAAATACTTGTCATAGGTTTTTTTCTCGATTGCCGCCAAACTTGGTCAACATGATCTCAAGACACTGGGGATGAAAAATTGCCAGGGGATTTTTGATATCTCGAACGGTTTGCTCGTGGCGAGGCGTTGAAATTATGGCGAGAAATGAGAAACAGGAAGTGTCTAATACCGTCCACATACATTTCCTGATTTTAATCAAACTTCATCAGATTATTCGTTGTATGATGTCGATCGCATATATGTGACTATTAGGAGTCAAAGTTATAGCGCCACCAACTGGCAGCAGGAAGTGTGTCATTTTCAAAATGATTTGAATTCAGCATCTTATTATTACTCAATTTGCTTCAAACTTCATCAGAATAATGTTAAAACACAGCTGATATAAATCTGCAAGGGGGATATTGATATCTAAAAAATTGTTGCCGTGGCAACATGTCAAACTGGAATACTTCTCAGGTGATTTTGAGGCAAATAACATACTTAGAATTTCACAAAACTCTGAACACACATCAGTATTTCTGATAGGAACTTAAATTGTGAATGGATTTTGGATAGCTTGAATGGTTTTGCCGTGGTGATTTTTTTAAATGACCTTACAAAGGGAATCATTATTGTATTTTTAAATTGCAGCTTCCAAACACGTCAAAGAATTTTTTCATACAGATGAAAAAGTCATTCTGAGGAAATATGCATAGTTTAACGACTTTACAACACTGTATGGATAACAGAAAATTAAAAAAACTGTCAGACATCTCATCTCACTCTGTCCCTCTGTTTGAGTATATGTGCTTCAGACTTCCATTGTCTGAGAGAAATAGCGCCCCTACAGGTTCAATTCCCGAACTTTTACTTTCACTTTTAAATCGGTTAAAAATACAAACAAATACTTAGATTTAATTCACACTGACAAGCTAAACCAACATATCTGATTATTACCGGTTCAGGGCTCATGGATAAATTATTTCTGGCCAGAGATACGTGAGAAATAGGAGAGATGAATCATCGCTGTGATCACGAGCGTCTGGAGTAAAGAGCTCAGAGAAAACGAATTTATTCCTGTTTTAAAGCTTTTAAAAATAAATTATTACAGCGATATCACACAATCAACCAATTAGAACACACCAAGAGCTAAATTAAGATGTTTTTGAACTGTTTGTGTGAAAATGAAATATTTGCAGCTGCCTATCTGAAATCACCGCCTCCGATCAGCGCGTACAGTGTCGAGCTCAAAACAAACGAATTTATTCTTGTTTAAGAGCTTTTTTAAATAAAATATTACCACAAATGCACACAATAAACCCATTGTAACACAACAAGAGCTAAATGCAGGTGTTTGTGACCTGTTTAAGTGTGCAAGACTATTTGAAAGCGCGACTGGCAGAATAACATATATCTCTCGAGCTGCAGGATTCTGGCTTTCGTCGTACGAACGAACACATAACGGACAAGATTATTTCAAAACACATAATAGCTTGGCGACTATAAACGAAAACAGCCACGTGAACATAAACTGTTGAGAAATAAATCTGAAGTGGATCTACTGGATTTGAATATTAAAGTGACAACATTTACCACTTGCTTCTGTCTTCAATTGTAATCTATATAAAAAAGGAAACTCATTCTTGGCTGCTTTTTTAATGTGTGCGTATTTATTTATTTACCTTTTTATACATTTTGTATAATTTCATAGTTTGTGTATTACAATAAAAACAAAATCTCATGGATGTAACAGTACATCTGTTCAGCTCACAGATCAATACTAAGCTGTAATGCAAGCAGAACTTTCACAAATGCTTATGAGTCATTTAAGGATTTGATAACACTGTAAAATAATGTCTAATTTGTTAACATAAGCAAATGCATTGATAACACTTTATAATAACTGCACTCATTAGTAAATAGTCAGTTCATGCTTTATAAAGCCTTGTCCCAATATTAATAGTCAGTAGTAAGCAGTTTATAAATACAGCTATAAATAGCTTGTCCTTGGTTTATAAGCACATTTATTAAAAAGGAGAGTAAGTTATCTTCCTATGAAAAATAAAAGATAAAAATAAACAAACAACAACACAGATTGATACAGAACTCAGAAATTTTATTGTGGATTTATGATAAAATCAGCCTGTAAATGAATTCATACTCCTCCTCATACTACTCCATACTCCTTTTTCAACATGATGCCAATATACTGAGATGTTAAATTGTGAATGGGTTTAGGATAGCTTAAATGGTGTTGCCATAGAGATTTATTAAAGTAACATAAAAAATACAATAGTTATTTTACTATATCTTTACAAATTTTCATTCTAACTCTTCATAATTTTTTATATAAGTAGAAGTCCTCATTTGAAGGAAGCACAGTAAGTTTCATAGCTTTATTTTTTTCAAGAGCCAGCATAAAATTAAAACTATCATAACATATAAATCAAGCTTGCAATTCTTAGTACCTATAATGGCCACCAGAGGGAGCTATAGGATTACTTTTAAATAATTATTGTAGAAACTAGTATGATTTAAATCATTTATAGAAATCTTTCAAATAAAATAATATGTATTTTAGGAATTTTACTGATAAAATTACCCTCACTTAATTAGAATAACAAGCTGAAGTATTGTGAACTGTATATTAAGAATAATTCTTTATAGGCTTTATGGACAGATACGTTTTGAGTGACTCTTGAAGGTTCAGCATCACATCCTCTTTTACCACTGTTTAAAGAATTAATCTTACAGAACAGGTGTGAATGAATTTTGGATAGCTTGAATGGTTTTGTCGTGGTGATTTTTTGAAATAATAGTAAAAAAGGAACCAGTAAATGTCTTTTTATTTTTTTAAAGTGCAGCTTCTAAACACTTCAAAAAAAAAAAAAATGTACACATAGAAGACAATTCATTCTGAGGCATATTTCCTCAGAATGACTGGTCTCATGACAATAGTTTCATGACTATACAACACTATATGGATGATAGAAAATTAAAAAACTATCATACATCTGATGTCACTCAGTCCCACTGTCACTGTGGGTAATGTGTGTGTGTGTGTGTGTGTGTGTGTGTGTGTTAAGTGAATTAGGTGTGAAACTATCAGAGAGCATTTAGTCTCCAGCGCCAACATTTTACAGAACTGCCACTTTCCTGGAGTCTCCAGAATTACTCGGTGTCAGGCTCTGAGAGTTAAGATTCCAAAAAATGATTTAATTAGAATACCATGAAGTATTGTGAAATACTATATATTAAGACTTTATATATAGGCTTTATGAACAGATTAGAGTGACTCGTGAAGGACCAGCACCACCTCCTCTTGTTCGATGGTTTGAGGAGTATATCTTCCAGAATCTGGGATTAAGATTTAGGAGCTCATTTTTATTCCACCTCCTTTCCTGAAAGTCTGTCTTGCAGAATTGACA
Organism: Carassius auratus; assembly: GCF_003368295.1. NCBI lineage: Eukaryota > Metazoa > Chordata > Actinopteri > Cypriniformes > Cyprinidae > Carassius > Carassius auratus. The sequence goes on along the minus strand of NW_020526943.1, from coordinate 54,159 downwards.
AAAAATTAATCTTCACATTATTTCCTAATTATTTTGCAATTCTTTTTGTCAGTTCTTCTTGACCTGTTTTTCTCTTCCAGCTTTCCTGGACTATTGTATAGCACTCATAAATGATTAAATAAAAAATAATGGTAGTTATTAAGATTGATATGGTTTGGAATTGGTAAAATGTGCTTGGAAAAAAATCACAATAAAACAATGTTTTAATGTTTAAGTTTGGAATATTAACTGACATGAATGAATGCTATATAAATATTGTTCATGTTAACATAATGTTTATGAATGGAATCTTATTGTAAAGTGTTACTAAAGTTATATATATATATATATATATATATATATATATATATATATATATATATTGTTCTGTGAATGTGATTTTAAAGTCTAGATGATTCGGATTAACCCTTTAACTGCCATATCCTTTAAAACCTCACTGCCAGAGGGATATTGTGAATGCATGTGCCCGCTGGGCACAGTTTACCTGATGCCACCGGGGTGGCGATGGCACTGGTGGCTTGAGCCCGCCATCGCTGCTTGCAGCTATATTTTTTATTTAATCTTTCATGAGTGCTATACAATAGTCCAGGAAAGCTGGAAGAGAAAAACTCCTTATATTCATGTGTGCAGAATTATTAGGCATGTTTTCTTTTACAGATGAAATGCGCTAAAAAAAGAGTTTTAACTCAAACTGTTTTACTCAAAGTCGAAAATTATGAAATACCCATGAGAAATATCAAACACAAATGCAATACAGAAATGGAGACGTTAAGACTTGACCATTGTACAAAAAATTCTGACTGGATCATGAGGTCAGAAAAGAAGAAGAAAAAAACAGGTCAAGAAGAACTGACAAAAAGAATTGCAAAATAATTAGGAATTAATGTGAAGATTAATTTTTAGTTAATTCTGCAAGACAGACTTTCAGGAAAGGAGTTGGAATAAAAATGAGCTCCTAAATCTTAATCCCGGATTCTGGAACATATATTCCTCAAACCATCGGACAAGAGGAGGTGGTGCTGGTCCTTCACGAGTCACTATAATCTGTTCATAAAGCCTATATATAAAGTCTTTATATATAGTATTTCACAATACTTCATGGTATTCTAATTAAATATTTTTTTGGAATCTTAGCTCTCTCAGAACCTGACACATTGTAATTCTGAGACTCCAGGGAAGTGGCAGTTCTGTAAAATGTTGGCGATGGAGACTAAATGCTCCCTGATAGTTTCACACCTAATTCACTTAACACACACACAAACACACACACACACACACACACACACACACACACACACACACACACACACACACATTACCCACAGTGACAGAGGGACAGAGTGACATCAGATGTATGATAGTTTTTACATTTTCTATCATCCATATGGTGTTGTATAGTCATGAAACTATGCATATTTCCTCAGAATGACTTGTCTTCTATGTGTACATTTTTTTAAAGTGTTTAGAAGCTGCACTTTAAAAAAATAAAAGACATTTACTGGTTACTTTTTACTGTTATTTCAAAAAATCACCACGACAAAACCATTCAAGCTATTCAAAATTCATCCGCTCCTGTCCTGTAAGCTACATTCTTTAAACAGTGGTAAAAGAGGATGTGGTGCTGATCCTTCAAGAGTCACTCAAAACGTTTTTTATGTTACTTGTTTCTACAATAATTATTTAAAAGTATTTTATACGTCTCAAAACGTTTTTTATGTTACTTGTTTCTACAATAATTATTTAAAAGTAATCCTGTAGCACCATCTGGTGGCCATTATTGGTACTAAGAATTGCAAGCTTGATTTATATGTTATGATAGTTTTAATTTTATGCTGGCTCTTGAAAATGATAAAGCTATGAAACTTACTGTGCTTCCTTCAAATGATGACTTCTACGTATATAAAAAATTATGAAGAGTTGTAATTAATTATTTTAATTTTAAAGATATAGTAAAATAACTATTGTATTTTTTTATGTTACTTTAATAAATCGCTATGGCCACACCATTTAAGGTATCCTAAAACCATTCGCAATTTAACATCTTCAGTATATGGCTTCATGTTAAAAAAGTTTGGTGTGAACTAATTGTGTCTTCTTGGAGGAGTATGAATTCATTTACAGGCTGATTTTATCATAAATCCACAATAAAATTTCTGAGTTCTGTATCAATCTGTGTTGTTGTTTGTTTATTTTAATTTTTTTATTTTTCACAGGAAGATAACTGACCCTTTACTCTCCTTTTTAATAAATGTGCTTACAAAACCAAGAACAAGCTATTTATAGCTGTATTTATAAACTGCTTACTAATGACTATTAATATTGGGACAAGGCTTTATAAAGCATGAACTGACTATTTACTAATGAGTGCAGTTATTATAAAGTGTTATTAATGTATTTGCTAATCTTAACAAATTAGACATTATTTTACAGTGTTATCAAATCCTTAAATGATTTGTAAGTGTTTTGTAATGATTTTATTGACCTACAAGCATTTGTGAAAGTTCTGCTTGCATTACAGCTTAGTCTTGATCTGTGAGCTGAACAGATTTACTGTTACATCCATGAGATTATGTAAATTCAAATAAATATCATGTCACAGGATGTCAGAGGTCAGTATCAAATGAGTTTGAAATTATTATCTGCAGCACAAATAAGGTTTTTTAGGATTTTTTAAAAAAACCTAAAACTGTCAGAAAAGGATAAGGCCTAAGATTTCTATGTGAGTGGCTAAATTTATTTGTTTTTATGACTATAATGCATAAACTATGAAATTATACAAAATGTATAAAAAAGTACAACAGTTATTGTTTTCCAATGTTTTTTATTTATTTAATTTATTTTTTGGGATTTACATAAAAACAAATTAGCCTACTGCAATCATTCTAAACAGCTTGAATAAAACCTGTCAATATTTATTATAGACCACTATAACTGTGTATAATCTAAGAAACAAGTTTATTATGAAAATAAAAGTGTGTACACCAGATAAATTGGACGATAAAGAAATTGCTAACAATAGTATAATAGAGCATGTTTTAGGTTTTTAGGCATTTAGATGCAGAAATGGACAAATCAAATGTAAAATAAAATGTAATTGATTTAATTAAATATAGATTAATTCTTGTTAGAGCAAAATAATAAATAAATACGTACACACATTAAAAAAGCCGCCAAGATGAATGAGTTTCCTTTTTTATATGTATGCCTAGATTAAAATTGAAGACAGAAGCAGCTGGTATATGCGGTCACTTAATATTCAAATCCAGTAGATCCACTTCAGATTTATTTCTCAACAGTTTATGTCTACGTGGCTGTTTTCGTTTATATTCGCCAAGCTATTATGTATTTTGAAATAATCTTGTCCGTGATGTGTTCGTTCTTACGACGAAAGGCAGAATCCTGCATCTCGAGAGATATATGTTATTCTGCCAGTCGCGCTTTCAAATAGTCTTGCACACTTAAACGGGTCACAAACACCTGCATTTAGCTCGTGTTGTGTTATAATGGGTGTATTGTGTGCATTTATGACAATATTTTATTTGAAAAAGCTCTTAAACAAGAATAAATTCGTTTGTTTTGAACTTGTGACACTGTGCGCGCTGATCGGAAGCAGTGATTTTAGATAGGCAGCCGCGAATATTTCATTTTCACACAAACAGTTCAAAAACATCTGAATTTAGCTCCTGGTGTGTTCTAATTGGTGAATTGTGTAATATCGCTTTAATATTTTAATTTTAAAAGCTATAAAACAAGAATAAACTCGTTTTTTCTGAGCTCATCATTCCACAAGCTCCTGCTCAGAGCGTGATTCATCTCTCGTGTTTCTCACGTATCACTGACCACACATCAATTATTAATGAGCCCTGACCCGGTAATAATCATATATGTTGGTTTAGCTTGTCAGTGTGAATTAAATCTAAGTATTTATCTGTATTTTAACCGATTTAAAAATGAAACTAAAAGAGAGTCTCCTCCCTTTCAGTCGAATTTCCCTTTCAGGAATTGCACCTGTAGGGGCGCATTTTCTCTCAGACAATGTAAGTCTCAGCACATAATTCTCAAACAGATGGACAGAGTGAGATGAGATGTCTGACAGTTTTTTAATTTTCTGTTATCCATACAGTGTTGTAAAGTCGTGAAACTATCCATATTTACTCAGAATGACTTTTTTTCTGTATGAAAAAAGGTTTTGAAGTGTTTGGAATTTAAAAATGCAGGACAATTAATAATTCCATTTTTACTGTCATTTAAAAAAATCACCACGACAAAACCGTTCAAGCTATCCAAAATCCTTTGGCAATTTAAGTTGTTTAAAATGTTTTGGCATCATGTAGACAAAGTTTGGTGTGTATAGTGTTACTCTCCTCTGAGCAGTATGCATTAATTCACAGCTAAATGTAAAAAAAAATCCACATTCAAATCAAAATAGCTGACTTCCTGTTGATCGTAGCTGATGACTGTGAATTAGAAAGTTGTCCGTCTTGATAAGAACAATTTTTGTACCGAGTTTGGTGTTTGTAGCTAAAACTAACCCCCCCACTTTTGACAAAAGGTGGCGCTATAGAGTGCCTCTTCCACGCCCTCTTATGAACTTTTGCCAGTGTCTAGTTATCATAAATACTGATATGTGTTCTGAATTTCATGAAATTCTAAGTATGTTATATGCCTTAAAATCACCTGAGAAGTATTCAAGTTTGACATGTTGCCACGGCAACAATATTTTTAGATATCAATATCCCCCTAGCAGATTAATATAGGCTGTGTTTTAACATTATTCTGATGAAGTTTGAAGCAAATCGAGTAAAAATAAGATGCTGAATACAAAGCATTTTGAAAATGACACACTTCCTGCTGCCAGTTGGTGGCGCTATAACTTTGACTCCTAATAGTCACATATATGCGATCGACATCATACAAAAAATAATCTGATGAAGTTTGATTAAAATCAGGAAATGTATGTGGATGGTATTAGACACTTCCTGTTTCTCATTTCTCGCCATAATTTCAACGCCTCGCCACGAGCAAACCGTTTGAGATATCAAAAATCCCCTGGCAATTTTTCATCCCCAGTGTCTTGAGATCATGTTGACCGAGTTTGGCGGCAATCGAGTAAAAAACCTATGACAAGTATTTCAAATTCCAGAGCATGCGCTTTTTACATAACTCTAAATAGCTGACTTCCTGTTGGGCGGAGCCTATGACATGCAATACGCAAGTTGTTCGGCACGATGAGATCTATATGTGTACTGAGTTTCATATTAATACGTGCAAGTATGTGTGAGCTATACATCAACATTTATGACTGTGTTCCAGGGGGCGCTGTAGAGCCCCTGTGCCACGCCCGTGTCCCAGCCTCTGCAGGCTCCTAAAGGCCACATATTCCAAATTGTGCGCAAACTTTCAAGAGTTTTTGAGTATGTTAAGGACCCCAAAAGCCCCCACAACTTTGACGACAAATATGAATAATAAACCCCAAATAGCCAACTTCCTGTTGGGCGGAGCCTATGATATGCAATACGAAAGTTGTTTGTATTGATGAGTTCTATATGTGTACCGAGTTTCGTACGTCTACGTGCAAGTATGTATTATATATGGCCCTCCATATTCCAGGGGGCGCTGTAGAGCCCCTGTGCCACGCCCGTGTATCAGTCTCTGCCCGGCCCTAATGGCCGCAGGTTCCAATGTGTGTGCCAATTTTCAAGACTTTTTAAGCATGTTAAGGGCCCCAAAAGCCCCCGAAACCTTGAAGAAAAATAATAATAATAAATAATAATAATAATAAATATAGCTGCAAGCAGCGATGGCGGGCTCAAGCCGTCAGTGCAACGCCACCCCGGTGGCATCGGGAAAACTGTGCCCAGCGGGCATAAGCATTTACAGTTACCCTCTGGCAATCAAATTTTAAGGGATATGGCAGTTAAAGGGTTAATCCGACCCATCTAGACTTTGAAATCACATATACAGAACAATATATATAACTTTAGTAACACTTTATTTTAATATATATAAAAAAATTATAAGTCGTAGCTGAAGCCTAAATGAACACATTACAATTGTTTATGACTGCAAGTCTTTTTCCTCAAATGCTATTGAGCTTCAAATTTGGGTTTGAGCCCATTTGAAAAAGTAGCATAATTTACATATGACTTACAGTTTGTTTTAATAAATATCAAACATTCAATTTAATTGTGCATTATAGCTGTCACCTAGATGAACAATTACAGTTGTTTTTATGACTGTAAGTCATTCCCTTCAAATGCTACTGACGTTAGAAAAATGTATAACAATATCACATGTAACTTTAGAGACGGTCCCTAAATTTGAGACTCTCGAATGTCCAATGTCAAGCCAACTTTATGCCTGTTTTTGTTTTGTTTTTTACTTTCTTTTTCTTTTTTCTGTGCCGGATTGCTGATGTCCTTTACCCGGGCATAGATGTCCATCCATCAATTACGAACATTCATCCGCAAATGTCCGAGCGGTCACGAGCGCGGATGGGAGAATGGCGCGTTTTTTATTTTTTTATTTTTTTATGAGCTACTGGGATGGTGCCCCCTCTGGGAGTTGGTGCCCTATGAAGACTGCGTACTCTGCATATAGGGAGTGGCGGTACTATCTGGAAGATATATTCCTCAAACCGTCGTACAAGAGGTGATGCTAGTACTTCAAGAATCTCTCAAAACCTATCTGTTCATAAAGCCTATATATAAAGTCTTAATATAGTATTCCACAATATGTTGTGCTATTCTAATATTATTGTGTTTTTTATTGACATTGTTATTTGCCGTTATTTTTTGTTTTAATATTGTTACTGTTGTTACTTGCTGTACGGTGACCTTGAGTGGTTTGAAAGGCGCCTCAAATAAAATGCATTATTATTATTATTATTATTATTATTATTATTATTAGCTGTACACTTGATAACAAAATTTAATATAAACTTTTGCAATTATATATATATATATATATATATATATATATATATATATATATATATATATATATAGTGTAAAGTTTTCTTTCATTGCATCTTGAAATAATTGTTTCTGTGTTCTGTGTTTGTTTTTTTTTTTTTTTTTTTTTTTTTTTATTAATTTATTAATTTTTTTTTTTTTAGGAAGATTACAGCCTTTAATCTCCTCAAAATAAATGTGCATATAAACCATGAACAATTTAATTATAGCTGTATTTATAAAATGCTTACTAATGACTATTAATTTTAGGAGAAGGCTATATAAAGCAGCAACTGTTGATGTTGAGGCCTAAGATATTTACAGTAATGATGAAAAAACAACAACAACAACACAAAATTACTTATTTTTTCTGCTGGTGATTAAAGAGATGTTAACTCTAAGATGTTTCTCTCTCTCTCTCTCTCAATAATTTATTAGTGTTTTGTAATGATTTTATTGACCTATAATTCTGGTGATTAAAGAGATGATTCAGTCTCCCTCCCTATCTCTCTCTCTCTCTCTCTCTCTCTGACACATAGCCCATCCCCTCTCCCACACATTCACACAAACTCAGCACACACACTTAACACACACACACACACACACACACACACACACACACAGTGACAGAGGGACAGTGACATCAGATGTATGATAGTTTTTTAATTTTCTATCATCCATATAGTGTTGTATAGTCATGAAACTATGCATATTTGCTCAGAATGACTTGTCTTCTATGTGTAAATTTTTTTTGAAGTGTTTAGAAGCTGCACTTAAAAAAAATAAAAGACATTTACTGGTTCCTTTTTTACTGTTATTTAAAAAAAATCACCATGACAAAACCATTCAAGCTATTCAAAATTCATTTGCACCTGTTCTGTAAGATAAATTCTTTAAACAGTGGTAAAAGAGGATGTGGTGCTGATCCTTCAAGAGTCACTCAAAACGTATCTGTCCATAAAGCCTATTAAGAATTATTCTTAATACACAGTATTTCACAATACTTCAGCATGTTATTCTAATTAAGTGAGGGTCATTTTATCAGTAAAATACATATTATTTTTCTTTGAAAGATTTCTATAAATAATTTAAATCATTCTCGTTTCTACAATAATTATTTAAAAGTAATCCTATAGCTCCATCTGGTGGCCATTATTGGTACTAAGAATTGCAAGCTTGATTTATAAGTTATGATAGTTTTAATTTTATGCTGGCTCCTGGACATGATAAAGCTATGAAACTTACTGTGCTGGTTTCAAATGATGACTTCTACATATATAAAAAAATATGAAGAGTTGGAATGAAGAATGTTAAAGATATAGTAAAATAACTATTGTATTTTTTTTATGTTACTTTTATATATCGCTATGGCCACACCATTTAAGGTATCCTAAACCCATTCGCAATTTAACATCTTCAGTATATTGGCATCATGTTGAAAAAGTTTGGTGTGAAATACTTGTGTCTTCTTGGAGTATGAATTCATTTACAGGCTGATTTTATCATAAATCCACAATAACATTTCTGAGTTCTGTATCAATCTGTGTTGTTGTTTGTTTATTTTTATTTTTTTATTTTTCATAGGTAGATAACTTACCCTTTACTCTCCTTTTTAATAAATGTGCTTATAAACCAAGATCAAGCTATTTATAGCTGTATTTATAAGCTGCTTATTAATGACTATTTAAGTTGGGACAAGACTTTATAAAGCATGAACTGACTATTTACTAATGAGTGCAGTTATTATAAAGTGTTACCAATGCATTTACTAATGTTAACAAATTAGACATTATTTACAGTGTTATAAAATCCTTTAATGACTTATAAGCATTTGTGAAAGTTCTGCTTGCATTACAGCTTAGTCTTCATCTGTTAGCTGAACAGTTTTAATGTTACATCCATGAGATTTTGTAAATTAAGATAAATGTCATGTCACAGGATGGAATAGGTCAGTATCAAATGAGTTTGAAATTATTATTTGCAGCACAAATAAGTATTTTTAGAATTTTGTTTTTAATTCCTGAAACTGTCAGAAAAGGATAAGGCCTGAGAGATTTCTTAAGCTGTAATGAAAACAGCAATGTTAGCAACAGCAACAAAAAATAACAATTTAAAATACATTTTTTTTCTGGTGATTAAAGAGATGATTAAGTCTCTCTCTCTCTCTTTCTCTCTCTCATTGTGTCTGCCACTCAGCTCATGCCCATCCCCCACTCACACACACACACTCACACACACACACATGCACTCAGTCAGCACACATACATTCCTCAAACAGAGGGACAGAGTGAGTTGAGATGTCTGACAGTTTTTTAATTTTCTTTTAATCATACAGTGTTGTAAAGTCATGAAACTATGCATATGTCCTCAGAATGATTTGATCTCTGTATGAATTTTTTTTAAGTGTTTGGAAGCTGCAATTTAAAAATACAAGACAAATAATGATTCCCTTTTTTCTGTCATTTCAAAAAATCACCACGACAAAACCGTTCAAGCTAACCAAAATCCGTTCGCAATTTAAGTTCCTCAATGTTTTTTCAACATGTAGACAAAGTTTGGTGAGTATAGTGAACATTTCCTCTGAGGAGAATGCATTAAATCAGAGCTCAATTTAAATATTCAAATCAAAATAGCCGACTTCCTGTTGGTCGTAGCTGATGACTGTGAATTAGAAAGTTGTCCGTCTTGATAAGAACAATTTATGTACCAAGTTTGGTGTCTGTAGCTAAAACTAATCCCCCCACTTTTGACAAAAGGTGGCGCTATAGAGTGCCTCCTTCACGCCCTTTTAAAAGCTTTTGCCATGGTCTAGCTATCTTTAATACTGATATCTGTTTCGAGTTTCATGTAAATCTGAGCTAGTTATCTGCCTAAAAATCACCAGAACAGAACATTCAAGTTTGACACGTTGCCATGGCAACACTATATTAGATATAAATATCCCCACAACAGATTTTCTTCGGCCGTGTTTTGTCATTATTCTGATGAAGTTTGAAGCAAATCAAGTAAAAATAAGATGCTGAATTCAAAGCGTTTTGAAAATGATTCACTTCCTGCTGCCAGTTGGTGGCGCTATAACTTTGACTCCTAATAGTCACATATATATGATCGGTATCATACAATGAACAAACCAATTAAGTTTGATCAAATTCAGGAAATGTATGTGGATGTTATTATACATTTCCTGTTTCCCCTTTCTCGCCATAATTTCAACGCCTCGCCACGGGCAAACCATTCGAGATATCAAAAATCTCTTCGCAATTTAGCATCCCCAATGTCTTGAGATCGTGTTCACCGAGTTTGGTGGTGAACGGGTGGAGTTCCTCAGAGGAGTATATCAAATTCCAGAGCATGTGTTTTTCATAAAACCCTAAATAGTCAACTTCCTGTTGGGCGGAGCTTATGACATGCAGTGTGAAAGTTGTTTGGTTTGATGAGTTATATATATGTACCAAGTTTCATATGTATACGTGCAAGTATGCATGATATATGGCCCTCAGTACTACAGGGGGCGCTGTAGAGCCCCTGTGCCACGCCCGTGTATCAGACTCTGCCCGGCCCTAATGGCCGCAGGTTCCAAGGTGTGTGCCAATTTTCAAGAGTTTTTGAGCATGTTAAGGGCCCCAAAAGCCCCCGAAACCTTGAAGAAAAATAATAATAATAATAATTAAAGCTGCAAGCAGCGATGAACGGGCCCTCGCACCCGGGCTCACCGGCAGTGAGTGGCCTTAGTAAATTGGTGAACGGTGAGAAATATGCATTCAAACTCATAAATATAAGTGGAAAATATCAACATTTATTCCACATGTGCCAATCTTCCTGGTGCCAGCAGGTGGTGCTATCATTATAATGGAATATGGCCCTTCAAATGTGTTCCGGGCAGGACTCCCATCGAACATGTGAAGTTTGGGGAAGATCGAACAAATTATGCCTGAGTTACAACAACTTCTCTTGCTGTGGCGAGACATCAAAATTTGTCATGGCGCCATGGACACGCCCTTTAACAAAAACTCAAGATCTCCACAAGTTAAAATTGCACAGGCCTTTAGATTAGACTGAATACAAAAAATACTTTAATCTCAAAAAAATTCTAGGAGTAGTTTGTCGCAGCCTAAAACATGTCACTTCCTGTTGCCAGCAGGTGGCGCTATGACTATCACTGAAAATGGGCATGTAGATCTGTTAAGGGCAGAAGTCTTATCTAACATGTGAAGTTTGGGGCAGATTGGACATTGTATGTCTGAGTTACAGCAACTTCCTTTTTCATGGCGAAACATCGAAATTTGGCAGGCCACCATGGACACGCCCTTTAACGAAACCTCAAGATCTTCGCAATTTAACATCACAAAGGCCTTTAGATTACACTGACCAAGTTTGGTGTTGATCTGAATAAATCTCTAGGAGGAGTTCGTTAAAGTACAACCCCTGAAAATGGCAAAAACAACGCCAATTGTGCAGAGAAAATTCTAAATAACCGACTTCCTGTTGGGATTCGGATTTCGTACCAAGATACTTTTTTGTAGGTATTGGTGTGTTACATGTGTGTACCGATTTTTGTACATGTACGTGAAACATAGCTCGAGGCACACTCCGTTGAAAGTGTATAGGTGGCGCTATAGAGCCATTTTGCCATACCCGATGGAATATTGGCCTTCAGATGTGTTCAGGCCAGGACTCTTATCACACATGTGAAGTTTGGGGAAGATCGGACATTTTATGCCTGAGTTATAACATCTTTTATTCCCATGGCGAGACATCGAACTTTGCCATGGCGCCGTGGACACGCCTTTTAACGAAAACTCAAGATCTTCACAACTGAACATCGCACAGGCCTTTAGATTAGACTGACCACAAAAAAGACATTGATGTCAAAAAATTTCTAGGAGTAGTTCATCACAGCGTAAAATATGTCACTTCCTGTTGCCAATAGGTGGCGCTATGACTATAACTGAATATGGGCATGTCAATCTGTTCAGGTTTGGAGTCACATCAAACATGTGAAGTTTGGGGCTGATTGGACATTGTATGTCTGAGTTATAGCTACTTCATTTTTCATGGCGAATCATCAAAATTCGCCAGGCCGCCACGGACACGCCCTTCAACGAAAACTCAAGATCTTCGCAATTTAACATCTCAATGGCCTTTAGATTAGGCATACCAAATTTGGTGTTGATCTGAATTAATCTCTAGGAGGAGTTCGTTAAAATACAATGCATGGAAATGGCAAAAATGACAAAAAATTTGCTCATAATATTAAAAATAACCAACTTCCTGTTGGGTTTAGAATTTTGCTCCAAGAGTCTTTTTTGTAGGTCTTGGTGTCTTACATGTGTTTACCGATTTTCAGACATGTGCGTGAAACGTAGCTCGAGGCGCACACCGCTGAACATGTATAGGTGGCGCTGTCGAGCCATTTTGCCACTCCCACTTCTGAAACCCATATCAGACGTAAATTTTCACCAGTTTGGAGGTGTGTGCAAATTTTCCTGACTTTTTGAGTATGTTTAGGCCTTCAAAAACGCGATTCATTGGGGAGAAGAAAAATAATAATAATAATAATAAACAGAGCAGATACAATAGGGTCCTCACACCTTCGGTGCTCGGGCCCTAATTAAAGCTGCAAGCAGCGATGAACGGGCCCTCGCACCCGGGCTCACCGCCATCGTGTTGCTTTAGTAAAAAGGTGAACGTTGAGAAATATGCATTTAATGTCCTAAATATAAGTGGAATATATCAAAGTATATCCCATATATGTGCCAATCTTACCGTTGCCAGCAGGTGGCGCTATCATTATAATGGAATATTGGCCTTCAGATGTGTTCAGGCCAGGACTCTTATCGAACATGTGAAGTTTGGGGAAGATTGAACATTTTATGCTTGAGTTACAACAACTTCTCTTGCTGTGGCAAGACATCAAATTTTGTCATGGCACCATGGAAACGCCCTTTAACAAAAACTCAAGATCTCCAAAAGTTAACATTGCACAGGCCTTTAGATTAGACTGACCACAAAATATATGTTAATCTCAAAAAAATTATAGGAGTAGTTTGTCGCAGCGTAAAACATGTCACTTCCTGTTGCCAATAGGTGGCGCTATGACTATAACTGAATGTGGGCATGTAGATCTGTTAAGGGCAGAAGTTTTATCTAACATGTGAAGTTTGGGGCAGATTGGACATTGTATGTCTGAGTTACAGCAACTTCCTTTTTCATGGCGAAACATCGAAATTTGTCAGGCCACCATGGACACGCCCTTTAACGAAATCTAAAGATCTTCGCAATTTAACATCGCAAAGGGCTTAAGATTACACTGACCAGGTTTGGTGTTGATCTGAATAAATCTCTAGGAGGAGTTCGTTAAAGTACAACCCCTGAAAATGGCAAAAACAACGCCAATATTGCAGAGAAAATTCTAAATAACCGACTTCCTGTTGGGATTCGGATTTCGTACCAAGAGACTTTTTTGTAGGTATTGGAGTGTTACATGTGTATACCGATTTTTGTACATGTACGTGAAACATAGCTCGAGGCGCACTCTGTTGAAAGTGTATAGGTGGCGCTATCGAGCCATTTTGCCACACCTGATGGAATTTTGGCCTTCAGATGTGTTCAGGCCAGGACTCTTATCACACATGTGAAGTTTGGGGAAGATCGGACATTTTATGCCTGAGTTATAACATCTTTTATTCCCATGGCGAGACATCGAACTTCGTGACGGCGCCATGGACACGCCTTTTAACGAAAACTCAAGATCTTCACAACTTAACATCGCACAGGGCTTTAGATTAGACTGACCACAAAAAATACATTGATGTCATAAAATTTCTAGGATTAGTTCATCGTAGTGTAAAATATGTCACTTCCTGTTGCCAATAGGTGGCGCTATGACTATAACTGAATATGGGCATGTCAATCTGTTCAGGTCAGGAGTCTCATCAAACATGTGAAGTTTGGGGCAGATTGGTCATTGTATGTCTGAGTTATAGCAACTTCCTGTTTCACGGCGAATCATCGAAATTCGCCAGGCCGCCAAGGACACGCCCATTAACGAAAACTCAAAAGCTTCGCAATTTAACATCGCAAAGGCCTTCAGATTAGGCATACCAAATTTGGTGTTGATCTGAATGAATCTCTAGGAGGAGTTCGTTAAAATACAACGCATGGAAATGACAAAAATGACACAAAATTTGCTCATAATATTAGTAATAACCGACTTCCTGTTGGGTTTCGGATTTTGCTCCAAGAGACTTTTTTGTAGGTATTGGAGAGTTACATGTGTATACCGATTTTCATACATGTACATGAAACGTAGCTCGAGGCGCACACCGTTGAACGTGTATAGGTGGCGCTGTTGAGCCATTTTGCCACACCCACTTCTGAAACCCATATCAGACGTAAATTTTCGCCAGTTCTGAGGTGTGTGCAAAGTTTCATGACTTTTCGAGCATGTTTAGGCCCTCAAAAATGCGATTCATTTTGGAGAAGAAGAATAATAATAATAATAATAATAATAATAATAATAATAATAATAATAAACGGAGCAATTCCAAGAGGGTCCTCACACCATCGGTGCTCGGGCCCTAATAATAACAAATAATCCTAAGGAAAACAATAGGGCTCTCGCCCTCCAGGCTTGAGCCCTAATAACAAATAATCCTAAGGAAAACAATAGGGCTCTCGCCCTCCAGGCTTGAGCCCTAACATATATGTTGGTTTAGCTTGTCAGTGTGAATTAAATCTAAGTATTTATCTGTATTTTAACCGATTTAAAAATGAAACTAAAAGAGAGTCTCCTCCCTTTCAGTCGAATTTCCCTTTCAGGAATTGCACCTGTAGGGGCGCATTTTCTCTCAGACAATGTAAGTCTCAGCACATAATTCTCAAACAGATGGACAGAGTGAGATGAGATGTCTGACAGTTTTTTAATTTTCTGTTATCCATACAGTGTTGTAAAGTCGTGAAACTATCCATATTTACTCAGAATGACTTTTTTTCTGTATGAAAAAAGGTTTTGAAGTGTTTGGAATTTAAAAATGCAGGACAATTAATAATTCCATTTTTACTGTCATTTAAAAAAATCACCACGACAAAACCGTTCAAGCTATCCAAAATCCTTTGGCAATTTAAGTTGTTTAAAATGTTTTGGCATCATGTAGACAAAGTTTGGTGTGTATAGTGTTACTCTCCTCTGAGCAGTATGCATTAATTCACAGCTAAATGTAAAAAAAAATCCACATTCAAATCAAAATAGCTGACTTCCTGTTGATCGTAGCTGATGACTGTGAATTAGAAAGTTGTCCGTCTTGATAAGAACAATTTTTGTACCGAGTTTGGTGTTTGTAGCTAAAACTAACCCCCCCACTTTTGACAAAAGGTGGCGCTATAGAGTGCCTCTTCCACGCCCTCTTATGAACTTTTGCCAGTGTCTAGTTATCATAAATACTGATATGTGTTCTGAATTTCATGAAATTCTAAGTATGTTATATGCCTTAAAATCACCTGAGAAGTATTCAAGTTTGACATGTTGCCACGGCAACAATATTTTTAGATATCAATATCCCCCTAGCAGATTAATATAGGCTGTGTTTTAACATTATTCTGATGAAGTTTGAAGCAAATCGAGTAAAAATAAGATGCTGAATACAAAGCATTTTGAAAATGACACACTTCCTGCTGCCAGTTGGTGGCGCTATAACTTTGACTCCTAATAGTCACATATATGCGATCGACATCATACAAAAAATAATCTGATGAAGTTTGATTAAAATCAGGAAATGTATGTGGATGGTATTAGACACTTCCTGTTTCTCATTTCTCGCCATAATTTCAACGCCTCGCCACGAGCAAACCGTTTGAGATATCAAAAATCCCCTGGCAATTTTTCATCCCCAGTGTCTTGAGATCATGTTGACCGAGTTTGGCGGCAATCGAGTAAAAAACCTATGACAAGTATTTCAAATTCCAGAGCATGCGCTTTTTACATAACTCTAAATAGCTGACTTCCTGTTGGGCGGAGCCTATGACATGCAATACGCAAGTTGTTCGGCACGATGAGATCTATATGTGTACTGAGTTTCATATTAATACGTGCAAGTATGTGTGAGCTATACATCAACATTTATGACTGTGTTCCAGGGGGCGCTGTAGAGCCCCTGTGCCACGCCCGTGTCCCAGCCTCTGCAGGCTCCTAAAGGCCACATATTCCAAATTGTGCGCAAACTTTCAAGAGTTTTTGAGTATGTTAAGGACCCCAAAAGCCCCCACAACTTTGACGACAAATATGAATAATAAACCCCAAATAGCCAACTTCCTGTTGGGCGGAGCCTATGATATGCAATATGAAAGTTGTTTGTATTGATGAGTTCTATATGTGTACCGAGTTTCGTACGTCTACGTGCAAGTATGTATTATATATGGCCCTCCATATTCCAGGGGGCGCTGTAGAGCCCCTGTGCCACGCCCGTGTATCAGTCTCTGCCCGGCCCTAATGGCCGCAGGTTCCAATGTGTGTGCCAATTTTCAAGACTTTTTAAGCATGTTAAGGGCCCCAAAAGCCCCCGAAACCTTGAAGAAAAATAATAATAATAAATAATAATAATAATAATAACAAATAATCCTAAGGAAAACAATAGGGCCCTCGCCCTCCAGGCTTGAGCCCTAATAATAATAATAATAATAAACGGAGCAATTCCAAGAGGGTCCTCACACCATCGGTGCTCGGGCCCTAATAATAATAAACGGAGCAATTCCAAGAGGGTCCTCACACCATCGGTGCTCGGGCCCTAATAATAAACAAAGCAGATACAAGAGGGTCCTCGCACCTCGGTGCTCGGGCCCTAATAAAAAGAGACTTACTCATGTTTATGATCTCAGCTGAATAAAGTGTCTCATTCTTTTATTTCTGAGGAAACCCATTTCTCAAATCCTCAACCACATCACATCTTTTTGGGGTGATTTAGGTCTTATTCCTCTCATCTCGAAGCAAGTATTCACTGAGTTACAGTTTATTTTAATGACGTGTTTGTAAAAGAAGACCAGCGCAGACAAAGGCTGCAGACAGCACACCTTGTTTGTTATCTTTATTTTATAAGTGCACAAAGTTTTGTTGTTATTATGTCTGTATCCAAAAGACATAATTTTATCAGGAGAAAATGACTCAAAATGCATATATGCGTTAATCGACTCGAAAGGGTTAAGCTCAACACAATACCCACTGAGAAGCGACTTCATTGTCTGATGAAAACGCTACAGAGCACCTTGGCTCTGGGCGTGATATGCATTACTAAGCTGATGTTTCACACGCAACTGCTCGAGCACCTTTCTGAACATGCGTGACGTAAAGTTAGAGCCTTTATCACTCTGAATAGTTTGAGGGATACCAAAGATGGAAATAAATTGTGAAAGGGCTTTCACCACAGCTTTCACCATTACGCAAAGCATAGGCAGATGGGTATCGGGTAGACTGACAGATCACAGTCAGTAGGTAAACACACCCTGACTTAGATGAAGGCAATGGTCCCACACAATCAATTAACAAATGTTCGAATGGTTGTCCTATAGCTGGAATAGGGTAAAGTGGAGCTGGCTTTAACACCTGATTAGGCTTCCCTGTCAACTGGCATACATGTTACGTCTTAATGAAGGATGCCACATCCTTCTTTAGGCAAGGCCAATAGAAGTACTTCATAAGATGGTCATAGGTCTTTCTTACCCCCAAGTGCCCAGCTACATCCCCATGAGCTGTCTGTAGGACCAAGTCTCTAAACTTAAATGGCACTATCACTTGAAACACTGGATCCTCGACCCCTTCGTCAGTGTGAGAAGACCACTTCCGGATCAACCACCCATCCTGAATAAAATAACCCCTCGCTGCATTTCGCAACTCCTCAGGTGGTAACACCCCAACAAACAGATCTTTTAATGTTGCATCCTCCTTTTGAGCTGCCACAACATCACTATGAGAGAGGGATGGTGGTAGATTAGGCACAACAGCAGACTTAAACTCTCTACTCGGAGAAACATCATCATTAGAGGCACGGCTCATAGCCCGTGTCACGGCACAAGCTGTAAAGACACTGTCAGCTGCAATAGAAGGAACATTGTTAACAATTACAGGGAGCAGTATATCACGCCAGACACGTTCTCCAGCCAAATTGTTACCTAAAAGAAGATGGACGCCCTCTATAGGTAAGGAAGGGCGAACTGCTATTTTTACTTCCCCTTATACCAAATCAGACTGCAGATTTATCCTGTGCAATGGAACAGAGACAACCTGCAACCCAATCCCCCGGACTAAAACATTGTTCCCAGTACTCGAGTCTGCAGAAAAAGGCAATACAGACTCCAAGATAAAAGACTCAGACGCCCTTGTGTCCCTAAGTATCTTAACTGGCACTCGGTTGGAACTACCCACCATTGAAACTAAACCATCTGTAACAAAAGGGAAGTAACCACTTCCACCCGTCACAACTGAATCACTGCCTCTTTTACTTTGACATACTTTTTTCTATCTGGTACAGGCAAAGCAATAAATGCTTCTTGTGCTCTACCTACCAGAACACTTTGGAGTAACAACGTTCATTTAGAGTTGGACCAGCCACAGTCATCAGCCACACTCTCAAATAAAGAAAATAAAATATCTGGATCTCTCTGATTAAACTTTGGCAGCAACCTAACCATGCTAGATATATCAGGGGAACGCAAAGACCCCCTAGGAGCAGCACCCTCATCCCCATCAACTGGAAACCTACCTTCAGCCCTCAGTCTCAGCCTTTCTACAGCCACAGCACATTCACTTTTTATTCTCTAATTGACACTCTGCCTCACGTTGAGCTTCTCTTTCATTCCGATCTGCCTCACATTGAGCTTCTCTCTCTCTACGTTGAGCTTCCCTCTCTTGACGTTCTGCCTCACGTTGAGCTTCTCTCGCTTTGTTGCATTTCTATCAACACTTTTTGTTGCTCAAACGTAAGTGACACTTTAGAAAACTGTCATAATTGGTGTTGATGTTTCTCCTAACTCTAACTCATCCATAATTAAAGATACAGGTGACGAAAGAATATTCCTAACAACCAATTCAGCCTGAACTGACACTCTAATCTGGGCTAATTTAGCTGTTCTGGGTAAACCGAAGTCAAAGTTATAATGGACACAAACCTGACGCAACTGATCCTTTGTCAGATTATTCAAAACCTCAACGGGTGGAGGAACAAAAAAATCCTCCAAACTAGCCATACAAATTAAACAAATTCTAGAGCATACAATTCTTGCAGATAGGCTACTAAACAAAAACAAGCTCACCTTTCAAATGCAAATGTAGCCACAACACTGCGAAAAAAGAAAAACAACAATCCTCTTCATGCATTTCCCAAGGACAGGAGACTTAACTCCTCCGACAAAATGCCATTAAAGCAGGCTTCCAGGACGGTGCCCTCTGCCCAGGATAGCACAAAAATAACAAACTAAAATAAAAAAAACTAAATAACAAACATTAAAGCTAACGGGAACTCTTAAAGCTCTGATAATTATTTTATCGAATACTTTATCAATAAACTCAATCTTGAACGCGCAGTGCAGACCCACACTTACCAAACAATAGCCCACCGCCAATACTTCAACCTGGCTCACTTAAAAAAAAATAGCCCAGGCACAAATTAACTAAATGTTCTACTCCTCTTACGCACCAACAACGAAAAAGAAATAAACAAATTATTCCAAACGCAATTAATTTTCAAAATCAGTTGCGTCCTCCCAATGAATCAAAACAAAAACTTTCAATTCAATGAACTAATCAAAGCACTTTCCAAATCAAAAGCACTTAAACGAAACGGTCTCAATACATTTAAAGCTTAACACCTAGGCTCTTTAAAAAAAAAAAAAAAAACCTAGTTATAGTGTATTGTGTAGGTGACGTACAGATCACCCATTGGTTATGTTAAATTAGGAAGTAAGTATTTGAATGGCTTGCGCTAGTTGAGTGATGCGATCTGTTGTGATAACCGCCCTATTGGTTTTGCAGGAGAAACGGTATGTGTAAGTGTTAGTGTTTGATCTGTTTGCTGGGGATATGACTATAAATATTATTTGTTGGCGCTAGTATAGGCTGGTAGCATGCGAATGAGTTGAACCACTTTGATGCGCCAATTGTTTGGGGTTGGCCAGTTGTTTAATCAGGTGAGTGGTGTTCACGTGGGTTCATGGTTCACGTATGTGCGCTTATAGTGTGTATCTTTGCAGCGTTCTGTGGCGTTGCCGCTAGTGGCGCCTGTACACCAGCTGCAGTTCATCTACAAAAAGGAAATCGTCGTCTGTGGCTGGGCATTACATCTGGCAGTAGTGCGAACTAGAGTCCTGCACGGGTTCGGGTACCGGCGAACGGGTGACCCGCAAATTTGGCTGAAATGGGTGAAAAATATCAAACTGTGTCGGATACGGGTGCGGGTCGGGTCGGACACAGGGAAACACGGGTCTAAACACGGGTTCAAAACAGTCACGTGCAAACGTAAAAACAGGCCTACGTTCCACTTTAAAAAAAAATCACCACGGCGCGAATGGCTTCATGAGTCATAGTTATAAAGGTGTTTAAACAACAATACACTTCCACTTGCATGTATTTGACAATCGGAATATCAGATATTTAATTCCATAGCTAACACATTTATGAATATGGGCCTAATCTAGGCTATCCAGGGTTGTTGTGTTTTTTGACTTTGTGCAGCTCATTTACATGCGCGCTCTGGCGCCGGTCCGCCTCTCGCGATGCTCAGCTGTGAAGGATTAATAAATGGGTGCGTTCGACTTGAAGCACAAGCTCAGACGGTGGTATGATTCGCTCTTTTGTTGTTCTGTTTTCTTTCAGGATCAAAAATACAAAAAATGAAAGTGTTTATCTGTATTTCCGACTGATGAGAACTATGCATATACATTCATCAGTCAATTTTGTATTTTATTATGAGATATTTTATTCTAATGTGATCAGTGACTGATGGACCAAAGAGCACGTATTTCGACATTTGCAGTAAAAAAGTGAAATATAAATTCTCAGAAAATGCATTTAATACCAGTATATTGAAACGTCTGTTTATATAGCCTACTCCATTAATAAAGGAGTCAAGACATTGGAAAATATCAGTCCACATGCATTTTATATTTAATATGAGGGAAATCGACATGCATGCATGCGTGATACAAAAAAATATTAAAATTTTAGGTTGCAAAATATTTTTCAGTAATTCTGTCAATTACAGTAAGGTTATTTCATTGTCTGCTATATATTTGCTTCTTATTTATTAAAATATGGGCAATTGATAGATAAAACATTGATCAAAATTAAGATACAATGTATAAAAAAAAGAGTTTTCCATAAATAACTTCTGTATGACCTGGCAATAAAATTAGAAAAAAGTGTGTCTAATGTGATTTGCTAAACTGATTTGATTTCGGGTGCGGGTCAGGTGTCGGTTCTATTTTAAGCGGATCGGGTCGGGTGCGGATTTTAATTAGTGCTGCTGTCGGAAAACGGGTCGGATGCAGTTTTAAACACTGCGGGTACGGGCAGGTGCGGATTTACAAAATCGGACCCGTGCAGCTCTCTGGCGCGAACAGCCTGGTCAGCGCTGTTGTCTCGCCCGGATTTTAAGTGTTTCTCTTTTTTTTCCAGTCAACCTGGTTGGGGTTTGTTTGCCTAAAAAGCAATGGTGAATTTTATTGTCTAGTTCCTTATTTTTGTTTTCTGTTCTGTTATTTGCGTTTTTTTTTTCCATTTATCTGTTTTATTGAATAGTTTGATTTATTTTGTTTATTATATAATATATTATATTATAAAATTATTATTATATGCTGGGTTTGGGGTGTTGAAGTCCAGCTGATTATTCCATCTTGATTTAATCCTTGTTTGTATTATGTTGATCGTAACATTGGTTATTGTATTGTTTACTTTTGTATTTCTATGCAGTAGCTGAGGGTCACTGAGGCGGGTGTTCTAGGGCTGTGGTAGTTGGGACTCCCGTTCACTTAAGAGTGGTGTATTTCACCGGTGTGGTGTGGTGTGAGTATTGAGTGGAGTTTATTTTTGTTTTCTTTGGAGGTCACTTCAAGCCAGAGGTGCCCCGAAGTAGATGTCCTTCAGCCCTGTATGGTTGTGTTGATGAAGGTGTTTGGAGTGTATGTTATTTTGTTTTGTGTTATGATTTACCATTGCTGTCTTTTGACCTTTTTTCTTTTTTTTTCTTTTTTTTCCTTTTCTTTTTTTCCAGTTCTTGTGGGTTCTGTTACAATTGAGTATTCTGTATACTGCTCCTCTGAGGGGTGACTTTTATAATGTACTTGCAGTAGGTTGAGTAAAGTGTTTTTTCTAGAACCCATGACTGTCCGGTTATTTGCTGATAACGGACCTTTGTGCTTTGAGTACCTAAAAGATGGTGGCTGTTAATATATTTTTAGGGTGCAAGTCCCTAGATGGCGTAGTCAACAACCAAAATTATATCAATAGCCTAATTATTTTTATAGTTTAGGCCGATTCCTGTCTTGCTGGTATGTGCATCGGTCACATAAGCATAAAAAATTATATATTTACCAACTTCGTTTTGGATCCATATTTTGACGAACCCCCAAATCTCTTTGTCGTTTGATCCCGATCGTTCAAATCCCTTGACGAGCCACCAATCTATTACGTGCAGCCTGTGCCGGGCTAAGCAGAGAGGGAAGACCACGCGGATATTTGCTTTAAAGAAAATATATTTATTAATGATAAAGAAGGAGCAATGTAAAGTAAATGAAGTCAGTATAAGTGTTGGACTAAGGAACTGAAAACGTATGCAATCAGGGTATATGAAGAGTCATGTAAAAGGAAAAATCAGCAAAACGGTGCGGGAGAGAAGGATAAGCGGCGGCCCTCCTTCAACCCTGGTCTGGAGAGCTTTTAAACATCCAGGATACTAGAAGCAATCCCACAGTCCAGGAAGCAATTATAGGCAACACGCTACACCTGTGCTCTGCTCACCTGTAGGTCCGTAACACTGTGTATTCGACTCTGATTTCTCTGCTGCCTGCCCTGATCTCCGCTTGTTTCTGTTTTCAATTCTGATTATCCTTAACATACCTGACGCCATTACTGATCATTGCCTGTCTGACCATTCTCATAATTAAAGTTCTGCATATGGATCCGAACATCTCTGGCTCATCATTACAGAAGACTTCGCCAAACCAGGATCCAGCAGCCTTAAGGAGTAAATCCAGGTCAGTCATGAATCCAGTAAACCAACTTTTGTGTCTACGACAAGGAATTAGGCCCATCGAGGTCTATGTGAAGAACTTTTGTTGAGTTGGCCCATTTATCTATCATGGGTGAGATATGCCCCAAATATTTTGTTGTGGCCTATCTGAGCCGTTCGGCTCACTCATGCCTTTGCATGATCCTCACTGGACTCTGCAGTATTATATTGATCTGGAACTCCAACTGGGTGATTCTCACGAAATCGAAGTTTCAAAGATTTCATATTATGATACTTTAAAAAATGTTTGTATCAACAAATTTATATTATGATACTTTAAAAAATGTTTGTATCAACAAATTTTCTTTTTAAGCATTAAGAGCCAGGTCTGAAGTGTCGGTAACGATAAATTTAAAAAAAGTTTAATTGACAATTTAACAACTTTTTGAACATATTTTCCAAAACGTCCTTAAAAATCTCATTACTGTAACACTCTGAAAAGGCCAGTGCCATGGGGAAAACTAATACATTTTTCACATTTTTAAAACTGGTTTATTAACAGTCATGCAGTTACTTGAAACTCTGAAATAAGATAAATTTTTATAAAAACATTTTTGTGATTTTCAATGATTTCTCTCATTACCGCAACACCTTCTGCATTTTGCAGCCAATTTGTTATTTATTTTTTTCATTAAACTGAAATATTTCCAAAATGATGTGGCAAACCTGAAAGAAAATAATGTATAGATTCTGCACATACATTTAAAAGCAGACTTTTTATTTTTCAATTTAATAAATATTACAAGAACACATGTTGCGGTAATGATACATAGGTTACGAAAATAAGGTTCATGATCTCAGTAATGATAGTAGGCATATTAAGTATGTGGTATTGTCAAACAAATAATATTTAATGTTGAAAATAAATTAGATAATATTTGCATAAATTATTTTGCAGTGCTTCAAAACTAGATAACATAGGGTAAAAATACCAGGGGCCATTTTCACAAAATATTTTAAGACTAAATGTTGCTCCTAACTCCTCATCTTTAGGACTCCTAAATTTTTGTTCTTCGAGTACTTCACAAAGTTTTTATGTAAAAATCAGCTCTTAAATATGTGAAAAGTTAGTGGTAGTCAAGAGGACACCTAAATCACAAAGACCAAATCATAAACAATCATTTCACTAGTTCACGCTTACATATAATTAGCTGAGGTATGGTATGCGTATTTGGCGTGCTGTCCGGGGAAGGGCTCCGAGCTCGGGAATGGCCCGAACCTAGAGTGCCCCCCCCCCTTCCCCATATATTATAAAGTGAACTTGAAGTGAGGAGATGGGGTGGAGGAGGGATGCTGATAAACCGTCAATGGATAAAGGTAAGTCAGCGATATTTACTCTATGGGATTGATTACTTGATTGTGGTCAACCTGTGTTGATTAGGCTAAGTATCTGACGCGCTCCTCCCGAATCTTATTGATAATTACATTTCACTAGTTCACGCTTACATATAGTTAGCTGAGGTATGGTATGCATATTTGCTGTGCTGTCCGGGGAAGGGCTCCGAGCTCGGGAATGGCCCGAACCTAGAGTACCCCCCAAAAAGGCAAATGTACAAGAGGACAGCCGCCAGTTTAAAGAATGCCCCCCCAAAAAAGCAGAGTACTGGCGGGGGCTGATTTGGTTTCTGAGAAGTCATCTCGTTGGCAGGCTGGAAGGGCCTACGTACTCCGGAGGGAGCGACTTGGGCGTTGGGAGAATAGGCCCTACCGGCTGCAGCTAGTGAACTACGTGGTTGTTGGTGCCCGGTCGGTAGGGCTTGAGCCGATGCTCAACTGGAGCTTTTTGGCGTTGGAATGGTGAGCCCTACCGGCCGATGAGGAGGAGCAGCGTGGTTGTGGTGCCCGACCGGGAGGACCCGAGTTGCCTCGACTGGAATAGGTCACGGTGTCGGCGTACGGGCCCTACTGGCTGATAGCCCCTGCTATTCAGTGGGTGAAGGGCCTAATGCTGACCGAGAGGGCCCATGAAGCCTCCGACAGGAGATTGAGACTCAGGATGACGGACGTCTGGGTCCTCTCGGTTTGGCAGATAAAAAGCTTTGGGCTGGCCGACTCGCTTGCGGCCGGCTCTCGCCAGCGTCCGAAGGGAGCACGAGCATCGAACGAGTAAGCCTCTCCGGATGGCAGACAGAAAAGGTAACGATAGGTGGCCAGGAGGCTCTTGCCAGCGTCCAGCGAGGACAAAACTGGGTTAGCCTCGCAGGCCGTAGGATGGAAAAGGTAAGTTTGTGTGGTCATTAGGCTGTCGTCAGCGTTTTATGGGAGTTTGCTACTCCCGGCAAGGGACGGGTAAGCCTTGGCGACCGTAGGAAGGAAGGAGGGTTTATTTGTGTGTTTGGTACTTGCAGCATTGAACAGCTTGCTTGTAGGTTTGTAACCTAAACCACGTGGTAAGGTCATGGTTGGTTGGCCAGGAGGCTCTCGCCAGTGTCCGATGGGAGCACTCGCATCGAACGGGTGAGCCTCGCTGGCCAAGGGTGGAAAAGGTCAGGTTGTCTAGCCGGGAGGCTCGGACCGACGTCCGATAAGAGCTTAGCTCCAGGAATCGAACGGTTAAACCTCTCTGGCTGAAGGACGGAAAAGGTTGTCTGGCCAGGAGGCTCTTACCTTCATCCGACAGGAGCTTAACTCCCGGATAGAACGGTTAAGCCTCGCTGGCCAAAGGACGGAAAAGGTAAGGTTGTCTAGCCGGGAAGCTCTCACCTACATTCAATGGGAGCCCTGACTCCGTGCATTGGATGGGTAAACCTCTCCGTACGTAAGACAGAATGGCAAAGGAGGTAGCCGGGGGCTTTCACCTACGTCCGAAGGGAGTGTGAGCTCCTGGCAACGAACGGGTAAGCCTTGCTGGCCGCAGAATGGAAAAGGTGAGGTTGTCTGGCCGGGAGGCTCTCGTCAGCATCCGATGGGAGCTCAAGCTCTTTGCATCGAAGAGAGAAGCCTTGCCAGCCATAGGATTGAAAAAGGTAAGGTTATCTGGCCAGGAGGCTATGGCCAGCATCCGGTGTCTTTTTATTTATTATTTATTTATTTATTTATTTATTAATATTTTTAAAGGCTACTTGCTTCGGCTGCTGTAGAGGTTACATTTACATTTACTCATTTAGCTGACGCTTTTATCCAAAGCGACTTACAATTGCTATATATGTCAGAGGTCGCACGCCTCTGGAGCAACTAGGAGTTAAGTGAGTTAAGTGTCTTGCTCAGGGACACATTGGTGTCTCACAGTGGATTCGAACCCGGGTCTCCCACACCACAGACGTGTGTCTTATCCACTGCGCTAACACCACCCACTATGTTGACAGCTTAGCAATTTGTTGCGTGATTTGACAATTCCTCAAGCCTTGTCCACCTTATTATGTTCCTGTTGGATAAAGCATCTTTCCTCTCATTGTGCCTCCGGGCTCTTTAGACTGTCTCCCGAGCGGATACGTTTGGAAAGCTGTTTTCACGTTGTATTATGGACTGTGGAAACAGAGGCTTTTGGAAACGATTGAGCATGTTTAGTCTTGTATGACGCTGTACCGAAAGACATGATTATAGCAGTAACGTTAACCCCTTACCAGACACCCCCCATTTTTGGCATGGAGACAGAAATTACATACCCAAAATAAAGATGTTTCTGTTCATGATTCTTTCTGACTAGATCCATGATCAACATTTGTCCACGAGCTAACACTTTGATGTTTACCGTTCAGGAATAGGAATGGTTTTCCTGACATGATGGAAAATTATCACTGGAATGATGTTTTATCGAAATATTGGTCAAATATAAAAGCCAAAGTCTTTAGACTTCAATTGATGCGCGGTTTATCCAGATCAAGTAAGAGAGTGATGTTTAACGTGCTGTGAAAGTGAAACGATAGTAGACTGGAGACGTTGGCGATGCTTGCAGCAAATGGGTTAACAGCAGTTATGTGCTATTAGCTTCCAAGTGGTTTCTAAAGATATTTACTTGCCAGTTTCTCCGTATTACGGTCCTTAAAAGGCGACAGTAATTTTACTCACACTTGCTATCCTGCATCAAAACACGAGGGCAGATGCGTTTTAGATTAATTTTGAGTGATCACGCCAGTGAATGGTGAAATAGGTCGCTAAATGATTTGGTCCTACCAGAAGACTTGCATGGAAATTAAAATTTAAAGTTAAATTAAGCTTTTAGCAGACGCTTTTATCCAGAGACTAACAAGGTTTTTTTTTTGGAACTTATGTCTGTATCATTTCGGTGAGGTTTAAACGTGCGCGGTAAGGCGAATGTAACAATAATAATGCATTTTATTCGTAATACGCTTTTCTTAAACCCAAAACGCTACAGTAATAAAAGAATAGAACAAAACACCGAAAGTAATATAACAATTCTTTAAAGAAAGACAGTCTTGAATAAATGTGACTTAAATCATCTTTTTAAAATCACCCAACGTTGGTGCATATCTGACATGCAGAGGAAGTACATTCCACAGCTTAGGGGCTTTATATGAAAAGGCTCTTTCCCCCATGGTCTTTAGCTCACATTATGGCTGGTGAAGTGAAAGAGAGTTAGTAGAGCGAGGAGAGCGTGATGGAATATAAGGACTGATGAGTTCACAAAGATACTCAGGTGCAGTCCCATGAAGTGCCTAGTATGTTAAGATAAGAATTTTAAAATCAATTCTCGCATTTACGGGAAGCCCGTGTAATTGTGAAAGAACCGGTGTAATGTGTTCACGAGGAGAAGTACAAGTGAGCACGCATGCAGCAGAATTTGTATATACTGAAGCTTGCTCAACGATTTAGCTAGAAGGCCTGAGAACAAGTTATTACAATAATCTAACCTAATGCCTTGGCTTCGTGGTTAAAAGTGGCATCATCATCCAACAGAACGTTGTATCTGTAGTCCAAATCTATGTGCGATCCACACCCCGGATCAGCGGGTGGCGGTAATGAACCTTTACGCTGGTTTGCCAAAACCGCCATAAAACACTAGTAGAAGACGGAACTACGTCATGACGTCGTTTAACAAACTTTAGCCGCGAAACTGCTTTTAGATTCATTTCATTCATTTTCATTTATTATACAGGAAAGGTTAAAAAGTAACTTTGAGATACAGTTTAAACGGGCCTGACTCAGTTTAAAAACTGGTTTCCAGCAGGTTCCTGTTCTGCAGAACATAAAACACAGTTTACAACATAAAAAGCAAAGAAAACAATACTTTTAAACATAAGCTAAAAAAAAAAAAACTAAAAACAATACAAATCAATACAAACAAAACTAGGACAATTTAAAAACAATTAATGAACACAAGTGTAACTGTTCAGTAAAAAGTTTTGTTAAAACAGAAATATGATCCCGATATGAAAGGTGTGTGTCAAGTAACACACCAAGATATTTATAAGTCTTTGTCGCGACAAGATCTTGATTTGCAAAAGTAATAGGGTCAGCATAAGAAAGACTTTTCCTGGGTGAATGGAAGTACATACATTCAGTTTTTTTTACATTGATGGTCAGATGGTTTTTATTTAACCAATCATGTAAACACTGAAGATCAAATGTTAATTTAGAGTTTATAGCATCAGCATTTGAGTCAAAGAAAAAAAAAAGAATATTTACACATTTGAGGGAGATCATTAATATATAAAAGAAAAAGCAAAGGTCCAAGAATACTGCCTTGAGGTACACCCGTATCACAAATTAAAGATTGAGATGTTACATGATTAATTTTAACAGATTGCGACCTGTTTGTCACCTTGGTAGTTTACACTGCCTAGATCGAACCTTGCTGGTAGTGATATATTTATTTTCTATTTTCTGGAGTTTAGTGTGGAATGGTGTTAAAATTTGATCCGGATTTTCCATTGACATCTCATTGCTCAAATTGGTAGCATTAAATTCTGCATTAAATTGCGGTAATTTAGAAGTTGGTATTTTTGGTACAGAATAAGGAGCATGAGTTTGAGGATTTTAATGTTGTCCTAACTGCATAAATTAAAAAATGATCTGAAATAACCGAATCTATAACACCAGACATTACATATTTTGAAGGCTGATTTGTAAAAATAAGATCTAGGATTGAGCTAAGGGTTTTACTAATTCTTGTTGGTTCCTTAATTAATTGATAAAGTCCGTATTTCATTGCAATGCTTTTAAAAGATTTTGATGAACCGTCATTCCAATCAAGGTTAATATTGCCCAGAATTACAAGCTCCTTTGTTGTAACAGATTTAATTATGTTAGAAAACTGAGATAAATAGGCACTAGTAGTAACATTCGGAGGCTTGTAAGTCACAATAATAGTAATTGCATGTTGGGGGGTAAAATGTACTACCAATTTTAAAGTTTCAGTTTCAGTCTCAACTTTTAATATTTGATGTGCATAATTCTGGTTCCCATAGAAGACCACTCCGCCGCCAGTTTTACGATACATTTTATAATTTTCTATTGAAAGGAAAGAATCAGGAATACTAGGAGTCAGCCATGATTCTGAGATTGCCATTACATGTGCTTTCGATTGTGCAAGCATGATTTTAAATTAGTCTATTTTAGGAACAAGACTTCGAATATTTAAGTGGCAGATTTTAAAGCCTCTGGTACTACCAAGCTGATTTAAATTAATTGGGCTTTTTATTGGGTGAATTTTTTTCCTTTGTGCTTTAACTTGTGCTTGTGCCTTGTGCTTTAACTGTTTTAACTATCGAACCAGCAAGAGATGTTTCAGAAGGCAGAGTTGGAGGAGAAAGAGGAGCAAGAGTCGGAAGTGGAATTCTAGCATAGGGTAAATAATTTTGAGACATTGGTAAAAACATACACAGAGGTTTCGGTATAGCAGTTACAAATCTGCTGTAGTTTGCATGTGCATGCAGTCCCCATAAATGCAATATACCTAAACTCATCAGAAAAATATTTGAGCCAGGTCCGGGATTGAGTTCAACATTTCTAATAAATAAATAATAAATATTAAAAGTCTTGATGTGTTTAAAATATATTTAGACTTATTTTCTTCACAGTCATTTGATTTAACATCAGTTATCCACCGATGAAAAATAATAGTTTGAGTGGAAAAAGACAATGACTGATGAAAATATGGCCTACCAAAATGTTGACGTACAAACCCCAAGTCAGGACAATGTAGGTAGCCGATCAACATGCACGAAGCAGTGCACGGTGTAGAGAACTCCACCAACAGCTGGGTGGGCGGACGTCGAATGCACTCGAACAGAGCAACCGCTCTGGAAGACCGACAACCACGAACATGAGCAGGGACTCCGACAGCACACAGTCCCACCAAGAAAGCAAGGAGCGCACAGAGGAAACCAACCAAAAACAGTACGTGATGATCCAAACTTTGATGGGATTTGCATTGATGTGCGTAGAGGTATTGGGGATCTTGGAATTTGTTTGTTTGTTATAAGACGGCTATGGCAGACAGCCACGAAACATGATTGGAGCCAGTAAGATATCCATACTGCAGCAATCTTGACAAATTTCAGACCTGCAGACGTCTGATTGTCGCGAATTTAATGTTTGTTTGCTGTAGCAGCTTACAGACCATTGCATCTACCGCCATCTTTTCAAATCCTCACCAGTGGATCCTCTGCAGTGAATGGGTGCCCAATTGCAACACTTTGGATGCCAACTGCCATAAAAATCCAATGAAGAAAAAGAAGAACCGGTTTTTAGCGTCTTCGCCTGAAAAGGTATTGGTTAACGTCGCGCGGTCTGCGTCGCTAGAGGAAGCGGCCTCAAACTGCCACTCAGCCGGAACGCCGTGGTGAAAACCGTTCAGCCCAGGCTGGTTGGATTCTTTCTGCTGCAATCCAGCGCTCGACGAGAGCTCGGTCTCGGGCGGCATGATCGTGTATCGAGCGAGGCGAGCTCGGAGTTTGCAAGGTCTATTGGCCACGATGTGTGGCTTGGCGAGGAGAGCAGCTGTCGCGATTACGCTTAATGCTGCTCAACGGCCGTGTTTGGCTGGGTAGAAATGATCTCGGGTCCGGCAAAAGCAGCAGGTCTTATAAATCCCCTGTGTAGCACTCTTCGTTGGTATGAAAATTGGGTCTGTGATAAGGTGACTGACGAAGCGAACCAGCATGCTGATAAACCGTCAATGGATAGAGGTAAGTCAGCGATATTTATACTATGGGATTGATTACTTGATTGTGGTCCACCTGTGTTGATTAGGCTAAGTATCTGACGCGCTCCTCCCGAATCTTATTGATAATTACTTAAAATTTCCACAGCAATCCAGTTTGGATTTCTTTTACCTTTGTACTAAATCTTACTGTCATATCAGCCATAATAATTCTAGTCTGTTAATTAAAAGGCTGCTTATACATATAACAATTATTTATAAGATGCAGACATGTTGAGGCTGACACTTAGCTGAACATATGCTTGTTTAATTAGTGACACTTAGGAGCCTATATTTTAAAAACTTTATTTGAATATTGCAACATTTTTATTTTGAAATCTTTTTTTGATTATGGCAACATGATATCTCATTCTACAACATTTCTATTATAAAATGACTGATAGAGACCGATCCCCTATCAGCCAATCACTGTGGGTGTAGTTAGTAATCATGCTGACATCATCCATACCAAAAAGGTCATCCTCACTCTTTCTCTTAGCTTAAGATTTCTCCCCATTCCTTAGTAAAATTCTGTCTCAGCTGCTTTATGAATAGGTTTTATGAGAAAATTCGTACCTAAAGACTTTTACTGCTGTTCTGGTAAAGAGTATACCCAAGTGTGAACATCTTAAGTTTTTCCAAAATCGCTCATTCCTAAAAGGATGGTTCACAATATATTTTTCTTTTTTCCATAAAGATGTTCTCCTTCAATTTAACCCTAACCATTCTATAATAATTGTTTTTGGATTAAAATGTAAAACTGCTGCATTTATCATATTTAAATACACTGCCATTCAAAAGTTTAGCATCAATAGTAAAAAATAAAAAAAAGTTTCTTAAAGCCTCTTCTGCTCAAGGCTGCATTTGTTTGATCGGAACTACAGTAAAAACAGTAATATTATGATAAAGTGATTATCTTTTTAATAAACTTTAAACCAGGATTTTGTTTTTGTGGTGACAAAGCTGAATTTTCAGCATCATTACTCCAGGTTTCAGTGTCAAATGATCCTTTAGAAATGATTCTAATATGACATACAGCCAAGTATGGTGACCCATACTCAGAATTTGTGCTCTGCATTTAACCCGTCCAAAGTGCGCCCGCGCAAACACACAAAAAGTTCTGTAACATTGGGGGCTCGTACAATTCTATTTTCACTTTTTTTTTTATTAGTTCAATGCGAATTAAGAGGTTAGCGGCTCTGCTGGTAAGTACAATCTATATTCTATATTTTGACTGGCAGTTTTTCATGGGTGGTGGGGAAGTGTAAGTTTGGTTTATATGGAGTTTAGTATAGAAGCATTTAAGCAGGATCCTTCGCGTGAGCTCTTGGAGTCGTGTCGAAAGACTGATTTGTATTTGGTCGCTGACTTCTATAGTATTCCAGTTTTAAAAACTGCCAGGAAGTAAGTTGTACGAGACGTAATTGAGGCGGCGTTAATACAGCAGGGTATTTTAGATCCTACACCGAACATTGAGGTAGGAATGAATGCGGCAACAGGGGATGAAGTTAATACTAAAGCTCCAGAGTCCAATCCTATGTTGCGTTCACTTAGCGGTGTAAACTCAGATGATTTGAGACTGGCTATTCATTTAAAGCAATTAGATCTAGAGATTAAACGTCAGGAACATACTACTCAGCTTCTGCATTTTAGGCAATGCGAGATAGAGACGCAAACTGGCAGCCGTTCGTTGGGGCTAGTGAAAACTCCGATGCCACTTTCTACTCCTCCCAATGTTTGTAACTCTCCACCTTCTGCGCCTTTGTCTGGGACCCCTAGCTTAGATGACTTTGATGTTAGTCGTCATCTCACTTTGGTGCCCACATTTCGGGATAATGAGGTGGACTCGTAATTTGGCACATTTGAGCGTATAGCTGCTGCGTTGTGCTGGCCAAAAGAGGCTTGGCCTCTCATAATACAGTGCAAGTTAAGTGGAAAATCCCAGGAGATTTGCTCCACTCTGTCTGTTAGTGACAACTTTGATTATGATAAATTGAAAAATGCTGTGTTAAAGGCTTATGAACTAGTGCCAGAACCCTATAGGCAAAAGTATCGCTCACATGTTAAAATTGCCAGTCAAACTTACGTGGAGTACACTCAGGAAAAGAACGTGCTTTTTGATAGATGGTGTAGTTCGCTAACTTAGAACAACTTTGTGAGTTGATGTTGATTGAGGATTTTAAAACCTCTTTGCTGGACAAAATTGTTGTTTATTTGAACAAAAAGAAAGTTTGTACCTTTGCTGAGGCTGCCGTTTGTGCAAACAAGTTTTCTTTGACTCGCAAAAATCTGTTTGCTGCACATCGTGAAACATTCTGCTATGCCTTTGGAGAAGAGTGTTAAAGTTTCAAAATCCCCTAAGCCAGTCTTACCTGTCGAAGCTCGTGAATGCTTTTACTGCCATGAGCCTGGCCACTTGATTGCGACGTGTCCTTCATTAAAAAAGAAAAACAAGGGGAAGTCAACTAAAAGTGTCGGTTTTGTCCATAACATCGGTGGCCAAATTAATTCGGATATTGTCAGCGTATGATCCTTGTGTGTGAGGGAATGATTTCTCTTAGTGGATCTGAAGAAGATTTGGTTCCCGTAAACATGTTGCGTGATACAGGGGCTAACCAATCGTTCATGTTAGCTACGGCGCTGCCATTTTCTGAGAAAAGTTATTGCAGTTCTGATGTTCTTATTCAAGGGATTGAATTGGGTGTGTTGAAGGTACCGTTGCATAACGTGTACAATCGATCTGGGTTAGTAACATGCTTTGTAAAGTTGGCAGTACGTCATGAGTTACCTGTAAGTGGTGTTGCATTAATTGTAGGTAACGATTTTGCTGGGGAAAAGGTACTCCCAATCCCCGAAGTTATTGAAAATCCTGTGTTTGATTCTGTTATTTCCGGTGAGTTAGCATCAGAATTTCCTTCGGTTTTTACGGCGTGTGCAGTTACACATGCTCAAGCGCGTAAGTTTGTAGTTTTAACTGGTCTTTCGGATACCTTCAAGGCCACCGAGGGTAGTGTGAAAACTGAGCGTTCTGTGGTAACATCTGAGTTGCCCGACCTTGAGGCGCTGTCTATGAGTAATGGTGCTGAAATGGAGTCGGCTGAGTTGTCGTTGTCCGCTGACAAGGTTCTGATCTCTGCTGAACAGCAGAAAGACCCTTCTTTACTGTGCTGCAGGAAAAGGGCAGTAACTCTTACGGCCATTGAAGGTAAATCAGTGGGATATTTTTTCAACACATCAGTGATGTGTTGAAGAGAAAGTGGAATCCAGCAAGGTCGGATGGTTTAAGTTGGGATATGGTTTACCAGCTCGTAGTACCGAAATGTTTACGCAACCAGGTTTTGAGCGTAGCTCATGATAATGTTGGTGGCCATTTGGGAATTACTAAAACCTATTATCGAATCTTACGTTATTTTTTCTGGCCTGGTATTAAATCTGATGTGGTGCAGTATTGTCATTCGTGTCACGTGTGCCAGGTGGTAGGAAAGCCTAATCGAATCATCCGTCCTGCACCTCTTCAACCTATTCCTGTTTTAGGAGAGCCTTTCGCTCTTATAATTTTGGATTGTGTTGGACCGTTACCGCAAACTAGATCGGGGCATATCTATTTGCTTACACTCATGTGCATAACTACTCGCTATCCAGAGGCGGTACCATAATGTTCTTTAAAAGCGAAAGCTGTTGTGAAAGCTCTGAATGAATTTTGAATGGACTGCTAAGTGTCAAACTGCATTTGATTCTGTTAAAATGCTTCTGTGTAGCACTCCAGTCAGGATGAAGAGAATGGAGTTGAGCATCCTGTTGGGTACTTCTCAAAAAAGTTCTTAAAACACCAACTAAATTATAGCACTATTGAGAAGGAGGCATTAGCCTTATTAATGGCGTTGCAACACTTCGAGGTGTACATTGGTTCTGGTTCCCTTCCAGTGATTGTATTTACTGATCACAACCCATTAGTCTTCCTGTCTCGTATGAAGAACTCGAATCAACGGATCATGCGCTGGTCACTTTTTGTCCAGGATTTTTATCTGGAGATTCATTATAAAAAAGGCAAAGATAATGTACTTGCTGATGCCCTTTCACGGTCGTTCAGGTCTGAGTAAATCTACTGGAAGCAGATTCTTTGTGTCCGGGGGTGTTACGACTTGAGTTTCTTGTGGTGTGTGTGTGTGTGTGTGTGTACTTTCTCCTCCCTCATACTCTCTCTTATCTGATAGGATGCCCACTGATTGGATGTACGATCGCCATTGGTGGTGGAGACAAGTCATGGACTTTAAAAGGACGCTGCCGGCATTCAACGGGGAGCTCCTTGTTGGTTCGGACGCGGTTGGGTTGAGGGCTCCTGGATCCCTTCTCTGGCCGATGATCAAACTTGTCACTTTCAAGTGTAATGTAAAAGCTAGTGATCACGTTCTTTCCTTTTCAACCTTTTGTACTAAGAACGTGGAACAAAGGGGTGTCCTGCCGATTTGTTTTGGCTATCTTGTTTTGGTTCTGTTTTGTGTTAGGAAGTTAGGGAAGTAAAATGTATTTTACTTTTCTTATTTGAGGTTAGTTAGGGGCCAAGCACCGAAGGTGCGAAGGCACCTATTGTGTTTGTTGGCGTTATTAGGGGCCAAGCACCGAAGGTGCGAAGGCAACTATTGTGTTCGTTGGCGTTATTAGGGGCCAAGCACCGAAGGTGCGTAGGACCCTCTTGTTTTTGTTGGTGTTCTCATTAGGGGCCAAGCACCGAAGGTGCGTAGGACCCTCTTGTTTTTGTTGGCGTTCTTATTATTAGGGGCCAAGCACCGAAGGTGCGTAGGACCCTCTTGTTTTTGTTGGCGTTCTTATTATTAGGGGCCAAGCACCGAAGGTGCGAGGCACCTATTGTTTTTGTTCCGGTTCTTATTATTATTAGGGGCCAAGCACCGAAGGTGCGTAGGCACCTATTGTAATCGTTGGCGTTATTATTATTAGGGGTTCAAGCACGCAGTGCTGAAACCCTCTTGTAATTGTTAGGATTTTTATTATTATTATTATTCTTCTGCCCTAGAACTGAACGTGCAGCCCAAACCGTAAGGCCTAGAGAGCTGAAATTTGGACAGATCGTAGAGCTCATTTTGGGGAGAACTTATCAAAGTCTCAGCCCAATCGGCCTAACGGGGGCGCTACAGCGCAAAAAACAAAAATTTTCGACATTTTTGGCCGTAAATCGTAAACCGTTAGCCGTAGACTCAAAAACAAGGCATCGTTGCAATCCTTGGGTTAGTCCGAACAAAAGTGTACAGCTGCATTTTTTGCTCTACGACGCACCGTTTTCTCGCAAAATCGAGCTATGTCCGAAACCTACTTTTGCGAACTAGTCCTAGGATTTTAAACCAATGGGAACCAAACCACTTCAGAAATATTCCCTGGACACTCAATATCAATAATTATCAAAAAAAGTTGAAATTTCAATTCTTACGCGAAACAGTACACCAAGAAGTGTCTATGTTAACGTTAGCCAAATGCTATTTTGACTATAACTTTTGAACGGAATGAGATATCTTCACCAAACTTGGTACACATATGTATGAGCTCAATCTTTGGTCAAACAAAAAAAAATTGCGCATCTCTGCCACTTGGGGGCGCAATAAGATAGAAAAAACACATAAATGGCTATAACTAGGCAACCGTTGGCTCGATCGACTTGAAAATTGATATGCAGTGTCTTGGTCTGAAGGGGCACAAGTACCTATGAGGACATTTGCATATCTAAAAAAACATGGCCGCCATTGGCCAAACAATTTTAAGCACCTATTTGAAAGGGTTAACGGATGTTGATCGGAACGAAACTCGCTGGGTACGTTCGACTCATGAGCCTTAAGGTCTTTAAGAATTTTGAAAGAAATCGGCCACTAGTTGGCGCTAACGAGTTTTATGGCTCTGTAATCACGTGGTGTTTCAAGTATCAACACAATATGCATATCATTTGATAGATCTCCTCATAATGCACAACTTTGCCTCAAGAACCATTGCTGTCAATCAAATCGTTCAATTGTTATTCACAAATATGTTAAAAACCTACTTTTGCGAACTAGTCCTAGATTTTTTGCCCGATCGGAACCAAACCACTGCAGTAATATTCTGTGGACTCTCTAGATCAATAATTATCAAAAAAATGTAGAATTTTGTCCTTTGGTTAGCTGTAAAGGGGTAATTTAGAAAAAGGGTTGTGGCCAAACATACCCCAAAGCCTATAAAACCTAAATGAAAACTCAAAACTTTATGAAACTTCGTGAAATCATGTAACAGGTGACTCTTAACAAGCATGCAAAGTTTTATGGAGATCAGACCATAGGTGGCGCTATAACAGTAGAAAAGGTCTCAAAACATAAGATTTATATGGTAAATGGCCACAAATTGTTTGAAAATGCTCATATATTCACTCAAAAACACTAGATCTTCAAATCATATGATAGAGCTCCTCATTCTGAACAACTTTGCCTCTAGGACCAATGTTGTCAATAAAGCTGTTAATTAAATATTCAATATTATTTGAAAAAGTTACTTTGGCAAACTAGTGATAAGGTATAAGCTGAAAATCAATAAAACCACTGAAGTACAATTCTGTAGACTCTGAAGGTCAATAATTATCAAAAACATGTTGAACAATTGCATTTGGACAACTATAAACCAGTAATTTTATAATATGTTATTTGCATAGTGTACACAAAGGCCTATTAATACAGACAGAAAGCCCACAAATTATCAAAACTGTGTAAAATAATGCCTAATTTCATTCTAAACGAGCATGCCATATTTAAGAGATATTGGGCAAAAAAACACTAAGAGTTATAAAGGATTAACACATTGATGTATGAGAAATTGCCATTTATAACCACTAGATGGCAGCGGAAAACCACTAATGGGCTCATTCAGCTAACTTAAACAGTACAGTTGAAAGGATGTATGAATTAATGCCTAAACAATAAAAAAAAAACACTCTTACAACATTTCAAATCTCATTGAGTTAAAGTTTTCCATTTTGTTCATTCAGACATATCAGTTTTTAAAATTTTGCCACATTATGATTACAGTGAAACCTGAAAATGACATCTAAAATCTTAAAAACGAGTTTAATCATTTAATTTCAGTGTGTGTGTCTGTCTGTTAGCCTATTCTCCATTTTGGATGTGTTTAACGGCCATCCATATACGTCCAGGTTGGCTCTGACCACCTAAGATGCCTTAAATGCTTGAACCCCGTAAATGCTGCTTGCAGCTTTAATTATTAGGGGTTCAAGCACGCAGTGCTGAAACCCTATTGTATTTGTTAGGATTTTTATTATTATTATTATTATTAGGGGTTCAAGCACGCAGTGCTGAAACCCTATTGTAATTGTTAGGATTTTTATTATTATTAGGGGTTCAAGCACGCAGTGCTGAAACCCTATTGTATTTGTTAGGATTTTTATTATTATTAGGGGTTCAAGCACGCAGTGCTGAAACCCTATTGTAATTGTTAGGATTTTTATTATTATTATTATTATTATTATTATTCTTCTGCCCTAGAACTGAACGTGCAGCCCAAACCGTAAGGCCTAGAGAGCTGAAATTTGGACAGATCGTAGAGCTCAATTTGGGGAGAACTTATCAAAGTCTCAGCCCAATCGGCCTAACGGGGGCGCTACAGCGCAAAAAACAAAAATTTTGGACATTTTTGGCCGTAAATCGTATACCGTTAGCCGTAGACTCAAAAACATGGCATTGTTGCAATCCTTGGGTTAGCCCGAACAAAAGTGCAAGGCGCCTTTTTGGGGTCTACGACGCACCGTTTTCTCGCAAAATCGAGCTATATCCGAAACCTACTTTTGCGAACTAGTCCTAGGATTTTCAACCAATCAGAACCAAACCACTTCATAAATATTCCCTGGACACTCAATATCAATAATTATTAAAAAAAAGTTGAAATTTCAATTCTTACGCGAAACAGTACGCCAAAAAGCGTCTATGCTAACGTTAGCCAAATACTATTTTGACTATAACTCTTGAACGGAATGAGATATCTTCACCAAACTCGGTACACATATGTATGAGCTCAATCTTTGGTCAAATCAAAAAAATTGCGCATCTCTGCCACTTGGGGGCGCTATAAGATAGAAAAAACACATAAATTGCTATAACTAGGCAACCGTTGGCTCGATCAACTTGAAAATCGGTATGCACTGTCTTGGTCTGAAGGGGCACAAGTACTTATGAGGACATTTGTATATCTCAAAAAACATGGCCGTCATTGGCCAAACAAATTTAAGCACCTATTTGAAAGGGTTAACGGATGTTGATCGGAACGAAACTCGCTGGGTACGTTCGACTCATGAACCTTAAGGTCTGTAAGAATTTTGAAAGAAATCGGCCACTAGTTGGCGCTAACGAGTTTTATGGCTCTGTAATCACGTGGTGTTTCACATATCAACACAATATGCATATCATTTGATAGATCTCCTCGTAATGCACAACTTTGCCTCAAGAACCATTGCTGTCAATCAAATCGTTCAATTGTTATTCACAAATATGTTAAAAACCTACTTTTGCGAACTAGTCCTAGGTTTTTTGCCCGATCGGAACCAAACCACTGCAGTAATATTCTGTGGACGCTCTAGATCAATAATTATTAAAAAAATGTTGAATTTTGTCCTTTGGTTAGCTGTAACCGGGTAATTTAGCAAAAGGAGTGTGGCCAAACATACCCCAAAGCCTATAAAACCTAAAGGAAAACTCAAAACTGTATGAAACTCAGTGAAATCATGTATCAGGTGACTCTTAACAAGCATGCAAAGTTTCATGGAGATCAGACCATAGGTGGCGCTATAACAGTAGAAAAGGTTTCAAAACACAAGATTTATATGGTAAATGGCCCCAAATTGTTTGAAAATGCTCATATATTCACTCAAAAACACTAAATCTTCATATCATATGATAGATCTCCTCATTCTGAACAACTTTGCCTCTGGGACCAATGTTGTCAATAAAGCTGTTAATTAAATATTCAAGATTATTTTAAAAAGTTACTTTG
This sequence comes from Carassius auratus, assembly GCF_003368295.1. Classification (NCBI taxonomy): domain Eukaryota; kingdom Metazoa; phylum Chordata; class Actinopteri; order Cypriniformes; family Cyprinidae; genus Carassius; species Carassius auratus. Next base: position 13,798 of record NW_020526943.1, on the reverse strand, counting down.
GCATACTTGTGATACGGTTTAAGATGAAAATCAATAAAACCACTGAAGTACAATTCTGTAGACTCTGAAGGTCAATAATTATCAAAAACATGTTGAACAATTGCATTTGGACAACTATAAACCAGTAATTTTATAATATGTTCTTTTCATAGTGTACACAAAGGCCTATTAATACAAACAGAAAGCCCACACATTATCAAAACTGTGTAAAACAATGCATAATTTCATTCTAAACAAGCATGCAAAATTTAAGAGAGATTGGGCAAAAAAAAAAAAAAAACACTATAACAGTTATGTTTAAAAACAGTGTTGCTTGAGTAAATGCAATTTATAACCTCTAGATGGCAGTGGAAGACCACTAATGGGCTCATTCAGTTAAGTTGAACAGTACTGTTGAAAGGATTCATGAATTCATCCCAAAACATTAAAAATGTAACTGTTATAACATTTTAAATCTCATTGAGTCAATGTTTTCCATTTTGTTCTTACAGATATATCAGTTTTTACTATTTTGCCACATTGTGATTACAGTTTAACCTGAAAATGACATCTAAACTCTTATAAAGAGAAGACTTGCAATAAGTTTATTGTCACCTATCACTTATTTCAAATACCTATATCTGCAACAAAATGTTTGTGCATGTATATGTGTGTCTTTCTGTGTGTGTGTGTGTGTGTGTGTGCATATGCTTATAGAGTATACATATATTAGTCTAATCATTTACTTTCAGTGTGTGTGTCTGTCTGTTAGCCTGTTCTCCATTTTGGATGTGTTTAAATGTCATCCATTAATCCAGGTTGGCTCAGACCACCTCAGAGGCCTTAATGTGCTTGAACCCCGGTAAATGCTGCTTGCAGCTTTAATTATTATTATTATTATTATTATTCTTCCGCCTTAAAACTGAACGTGCAGCCCAAACCGTAAGGCCTAGAGAGCTGAAACTTGGTCAGATCGTAGTAGTCTTGCTCGCTACTCAGATACAAAGAACCGGCCCAATCGGCCTAACGGGGGCGCTACAGCGCAAAAAACAAAAATTTTGGACATTTTTGGCCGTAAAGTGTAAACCGTTAGCCGTAGACTCAAAAATATGGCATTGTTGCAATCCTTGGGTTAACCCGAACAAAAGTGCACGGCGCCTTTTTGGGGTCTACGACGCACCGTTTTCTCGCAAAATCGAGCTATATCCGAAACCTACTTTTGCGAACTAGTCCTAGGATTTTCAACCAATCAGAACCAAACCACTTCATGAATATTCCCTGGACACTCAATATCAATAATTATCAAAAAAAAGTTGAAATTTCAATTCTTACGCGAAACAGTACACCAAAAAGCGTCTATGCTAACGTTAGCCAAATGCTATTTTGACTATAACTCTTGAACGGAATGAGATATCTTCACCAAACTCGGTACGCATATGTATGAGCTCAATCTTTGGTCAAATAAAAAAAATTGCGCATCTCTGCCACTTGGGGGCGCTATAAGATAGAAAAAACACATAAATGGCTATAACTAGGCAACCGTTGGCTCGATCGACTTGAAAATCGGTATGCAGTGTCTTGGTCTGAAGGGGCACAAGTACCTATGAGGACATTTGCATATCTCAAAAAAACATGGCCGCCATTGGCCAAACAAATTTAAGCACCTATTTGAAAGGGTTAACGGATGTTGATCGGAACGAAACTCGCTGGGTACGTTCGACTCATGAACCTTAAGGTCTGTAAGAATTTTGAAAGAAATCGGCCACTAGTTGGCGCTAACGAGTTTTATGGCTCTGTAATCACGTGGTGTTTCACATATCAACACAATATGCATATCATTTGATAGATCTCCTCATAATGCACAACTTTGCCTCAAGAACCATTGCTGTCAATCAAATCGTTCAATTGTTATTCACAAATATGTTAAAAACCTACTTTTGCGAACTAGTCCTAGGTTTTTTGCCCGATCGGAACCAAACCACTGCAGTAATATTCTGTGGACTCTCTAGATCAATAATTATTAAAAAAATGTTGAATTTTGTCCTTTGGTTAGCTGTAACGGGGTAATTTAGAAAAAGGGGTGTGGCCAAACATACCCCAAAGCCTATAAAACCTAAAGGAAAACTCAAAACTTTATGAAACTCAGTGAAATCATGTAACAGGTGACTCTTAACAAGCATGCAAAGTTTCATGGAGATCAGACCATAGGTGGCGCTATAACAGTAGAAAAGGTCTCAAAACACAAGATTTCTATGGTAAATGGCCTCAAATTGTTTGAAAATGTTCATATATTCACTCAAAAACACTAAATCTTCATATCATATGATAAATCTCCTCATTCTGAACAACTTTGCCTCTGGGACCAATGTTGTCAATAAAGCTGTTAATTAAATATTCAAGATTATTTAAAAAAGTTACTTTGGCATACTTGTGTTAAGGTTTAAGCTGAAAATCAATAAAACCACTGAAGTACAATTCTCTAGACTCTGAAGGTCAATAATTATCAAAAACATGTTGAACAATTGCATTTGGACAACTATAAACCAGTAATTTTATAATATGTTATTTGCATAGTGTACACAAAGGCCTATTAATACAAACAGAAAGCCCACAAATTATCAAAACTGTGTAAAATAATGCATGATTTCATTCTAAACAAGCATGCAAAATTTAAGAGAGATTGGGCAAAAAAAAAAAAAAAATAACAACACTATAACAGTTATGTTTAAAACACAGTGTTGTTTGAGTAAATGCAATTTATAACCACTAGATGGCAGCGGAAGACCACTAATGGGCTCATTCAGTTAAGTTGAACAGTACTGTTGAAAGGATTCATGAATTCATGCCAAAACATTAATAAATTAACTGTTATAACATTTTAAATCTCATTGATTCAATGTTTTCCATTTTGTTCATACAGATGTATCAGTTTTTAACAATTTTGCCACATTATGATTACAGTTTAACCTGAAAATGACATCTAAACTCTAAAAAAGAGAAGACTTGCAATAAGTTTATTGTCACCTATCACTTATTTCAAATACCTATATCTGCAAAAAATGTTTGTGCATGTATATATGTGTCTGTGTGTGTGTGTGTGTGTGTGTGTGTGTGTGTGTGTGTGTGCATATGCTTATAGAGTATACATATATTAGTCTAATCATTTACTTTCAGTGTGTGTGTCTGTCTGTTAGCCTGTTCTCCATTTTGGATGTGTTTAAATGTCATCCATGCATCCAGGTTGGCTCAGACCACCTCAGAGGCCTTAATGTGCTTGAACCCCGGTAAATGCTGCTTGCAGCTTTAATTAGGGGTTCAAGCACGCAGTGCTGAAACCCTATTGTAATTGTAAGGATTTTTTTTATTATTATTATTTTTCTCCGCTAAAACTGATCGTGCAGACCAAACTGTAAGGCCTAGAGAGCTGAAATTTGGCCAGATTGTAGAGCTCCCCGAGGGGACATTCTGACAAAGTCTCACCCCAATCGGCCAAACGGGGGCGCTACAGTGCAAAAAACAAAAATTTTGGACATTTTTGGCCGTAAATCGTAAACCGTTACCCGTAAACTCAAAAACATGGCATTGTTGCAATCCTTGGGTTAGACCGAACAAAAGTGTATGGCGCCTTTTTGGGGTCTACGACGCACCGTTTTCTCGCAAAATCGAGCTATATCCGAAACCTACTTTTGCGAACTAGTCCTAGGATTTTCAACCAATCGGAACGAAACCACTGCAGAAATATTCCCTGGACACTCAATATAAATAATTATCAAAAAAAAGTTGAAATTTCGATTCTTACGCGAAACAGTACGCCAAAAAGCGTCTATGCTAACGTTAGCCAAATGTTATTTTGACTATAACTCTTGAACGGAATGAGATATCTTGACCAAACTTGGTACACATATGTATGAGCTCAATCTTTGGTCAAATAAAAAAAAATTGCGCATCTCTGCCACTTGGGGGCGCAATAAGATTTAAAAAACACATAAATGGCTATAACTAGGCAACCGTTGGCTCGATCGACTTGAAAATTGGTATGCAGTGTCTTGGTCTGAAGGGGCACAAGTACCTATGAGGACATTTGCATATCTCAAAAAACATGGCTGCCATTGGCCAAACAATTTTAAGCACCTATTTGAAAGGGTTAACGGATGTTGTTCGGAACGAAACTCGCTGGGTACGTTCGACTCATGAACCTTAAGGTCTGTAAGAATTTTGAAAGAAATCGGCCACTAGTTGGCGCTAACGAGTTTTATGGCTCTGTAATCACGTGGTGTTTCACATATCAACACAATATGCATATCATTTGATAGATCTCCTCATAATGCACAACTTTGCCTCAAGAACCATTGCTGTCAATCAAATCGTTCAATTGTTATTCACAAATATGTTAAAAAACTACTTTTGCGAACTAGTCCTAGGTTTTTTGTCCGATCGGAACCAAACCACTGCAGTAATATTCTGTGGACTGTCTAGATCAATAATTATCAAAAAAATGTTCAATTTTGTACTTTGGTTAGCTGTTAAATGGGTAATTAAGAAAAGGGGTGTGGCCAAACATACCCCAAAGCCTATAAAACCTAAACGAAAACTCAAAACTTTATGAAACGTGGTGAGAACATGTAACAGGTAACTCTTAACAAGCATGCAAAGTTTCATGGAGATCGCACCATAGGTGGCGCTATAACAGTAGAAAAGGTCTCAAAACACAAGATTTATATGGTAAATGGCCTCAAATTGTTTGAAAATGCTCATATATTCACTCAAAAACACTAGATCTTCATATCATATGATAGATCTCCTCATTCTGAACAACTTTGCCTCTGGGACCAATGTTGTCAATAAAGCTGTTAATTAAATATTCAAGATTATTTCAAAAAGTTACTTTGGCAAACTAGTGATAGGGTATAAGCTGAAAATCAATAAAACCACTGAAGTACAATTCTCTAGACTCTGAAGGTCAATAATTATCAAAAACATGTTGAACAGTTGCATTTGGACAACTATAAACCAGTAATTTTATAATATGTTATTTGCATAGTGTACACTAAGGCCTATTAATACAAACAGAAAGCCCACAAATTATCAAAACTGTGTAAAATAATGCATAATTTCATTCTAAACAAGCATGCAAAATTTAAGAGAGATTGGTCAAAAAAAATAACAACACTATAACAGTTATATTTAAAAACACAGTGTTGCTTGAGTAAATGCAATTTAGAACCACTAGATGGCAGCGGGAGACCACTAATGGGCTCATTCAGCAAAGTTGAACAGTACTGTTGAAAGGATTCATTAATTCATGCCAAAACATAAAAAAAATTAACTGTTATAACATTTTAAATCTCATTGAGTCAATGTTTTCCATTTTGTTCATACAGATATATCAGTTTTTACAATTTTGCCACATTGTGATTACAGTTTAACCTGAAAATGACATCTAAACTGTTAAAAACTAGTTTAATCATTTAATTTCAGTGTTTGTGTCTGTCTGCCAGCCTATTCTTCATTTTGGATGTCTTTAACTGTCATCCATGCATCCAGGTTAGCCAAGACCACCTCAGAGGCCTTAAATGCTTGAACCCCGTAAAATGCTGCTTGCAGCTTTAATTATTATTATTATTATTATTCTTCCGCCTTAAAACTGAACGTGCAGCCCAAACCGTAAGGCCTAGAGAGCTGAAACTTGGTCAGATCGTAGTAGTCTTGCTCGCTACTCAGATACAAAGAACCGGCCCAATCGGCCTAACGGGGGCGCTACAGCGCAAAAAACTAAAATTTTTGACATTTTTGGCCGTAAAGTCGTAAACCGTTAGCCGTAGACTCAAAAACATGGCATTGTTGCAATCCTTGGGTTAGCCCGAACAAAAGTGCACGGCGCCTTTTTGGGGTCTACGACGCACCGTTTTCTCGCAAAATCGAGCTATATCCGAAACCTACTTTTGCGAACTAGTCCTAGGATTTTCAACCAATCAGAACCAAACCACTTCATAAATATTCCCTGGACACTCAATATCAATAATTATCAAAAAAAAGTTGAAATTTCAATTCTTACGCGAAACAGTACACCAAAAAGCGTCTATGCTAACGTTAGCCAAATGCTATTTTGACTATAACTCTTGAACAGAATGAGATATCTTCACCAAACTCGGTACACATATGTATGAGCTCAATCTTTGGTCAAATCAAAAAAATTGCGCATCTCTGCCACTTGGGGGCGCTATAAGATAGAAAAAACACATAAATTGCTATAACTAGGCAACCGTTGGCTCGATCGACTTGAAAATCGGTATGCAGTGTCTTGGTCTGAAGGGGCACAAGTACCTATGAGGACATTTGCATATCTCAAAAAACATGGCCGCCATTGGCCAAACAAATTTAAGCACCTATTTGAAAGGGTTAACGGATGTTGATCGGAACGAAACTCGCTGGGTACGTTCGACTCATGAACCTTAAGGTCTGTAAGAATTTTGAAAGAAATCGGCCACTAGTTGGCGCTAACGAGTTTTATGGCTCTGTAATCACGTGGTGTTTCACATATCAACACAATATGCATATCATTTGATAGATCTCCTCGTAATGCACAACTTTGCCTCAAGAACCATTGCTGTCAATCAAATCGTTCAATTGTTATTCACAAATATGTTAAAAACCTACTTTTGCGAACTAGTCCTAGGTTTTTTGTCCGATCGGAACCAAACCACTGCAGTAATATTCTGTGGACTCTCTAGATCAATAATTATTAAAAAAATGTTGAATTTTGTCCTTTGGTTAGCTGTAACGGGGTAATTTAGAAAAAGGGGTGTGGCCAAACATACCCCAAAGCCTATAAAACCTAAAGGAAAACTCAAAACTTTATGAAACTCAGTGAAATCATGTAACAGGTGACTCTTAACAAGCATGCAAAGTTTCATGGAGATCAGACCATAGGTGGCGCTATAACAGTAGAAAAGGTCTCAAAACACAAGATTTATATGGTAAATGGCCTCAAATTGTTTGAAAATGTTCATATATTCACTCAAAAACACTAAATCTTCATATCATATGATAAATCTCCTCATTCTGAACAACTTTGCCTCTGGGACCAATGTTGTCAATAAAGCTGTTAATTAAATATTCAAGATTATTTAAAAAGTTACTTTGGCATACTTGTGATACGGTTTAAGATGAAAATCAATAAAACCACTGAAGTACAATTCTCTAGACTCTGAAGGTCAATAATTATCAAAAACATGTTGAACAATTGCATTTGGGCAACTATAAACCAGTAATTTTATAATATGTTATTTGCATAGTGTACACAAAGGCCTATTAATACAAACAGAAAGCCCACAAATTATCAAAACTGTGTAAAATAATGCATGATTTCATTCTAAACAAGCATGCAAAATTTAAGAGAGATTGGGCAAAAAAAAAATAACACTATAACAGTTATGTTTAAAAACACAGTGTTGTTTGAGTAAATGCAATTTATAACCACTAGATGGCAGCGGAAGACCACTAATGGGCTCATTCAGCTAAGTTGAACAGTACTGTTGAAGGATTCATGAATTCATGCCAAAACATTAAAAAATGAACTGTTATAACATTTTAAATCTCATTGAGTCAATGTTTTCCATTTTGTTCATACAGATATATCAGTTTTTAACAATTTTGCCACATTATGATTACAGTTTAACCTGAAAATGACATCTAAACTCTTAAAAAGAGAAGACTTGCAATAACTTTATTATCACCTATCACTTATTTCAAATACCTATATCTGCAACAAAATGTTTGTGCATGTATATGTGTGTCTTTGGTGTGTGTGTGTGTGTGTGTGTGCATATGCTTATAGAGTATTAATATATTAGTCTAATTATTTATTTTCAGTGTGTGTGTCTGTCTGTTAGCCTGTTCTCCATTTTGGATGTGTTTAACTGTCATCCATGCATCCAGGTTGGCTCTGACCACCTCAGAGGCCTTAAATGTGCTTGAACCCCGGTAAAATGCTGCTTGCAGCTTTAATTATTAGGGGTTCAAGCACGCAGTGCTGAAACCCTATTGTAATTGTTAGGATTTTTATTATTATTAGGGGTTCAAGCACGCAGTGCTGAAACCCTATTGTAATTGTTAGGATTTTTAGGGGTTCAAGCACGCAGTGCTGAAACCCTATTGTAATTGTTAAGATTTTATTATTATTATTATTCTTCTGCCCTAGAACTGAACGTGCAGCCCAAACCGTAAGGCCTAGAGAGCTGAAATTTGGACAGATCGTAGAGCTCATTTTGGGGGAGAACTTATCAAAGTCTCAGCCCAATCGGCCTAACGGGGGCGCTACAGCGCAAAAAACAAAAATTTTGGACATTTTTGGCCGTAAATCGTATACCGTTAGCCGTAGACTCAAAAACATGGCATTGTTGCAATCCTTGGGTTAGCCCGAACAAAAGTGCACGGCGCCTTTTTTGGGGTCTACGACGCACCGTTTTCTCGCAAAATCGAGCTATATCCGAAACCTACTTTTGCGAACTAGTCCTAGGATTTTCAACCAATCAGAACCAAACCACTTCATAAATATTCCCTGGACACTCAATATCAATAATTATCAAAAAAAAGTTGAAATTTCAATTCTTACGCGAAACAGTACGCCAAAAAGCGTCTATGCTAACGTTAGCCAAATGCTATTTTGACTATAACTCTTGAACGGAATGAGATATCTTCACCAAACTCGGTACACATATGTATGAGCTCAATCTTTGGTCAAATCAAAAAAATTGCGCATCTCTGCCACTTGGGGGCGCTATAAGATAGAAAAAACACATAAATTGCTATAACTAGGCAACCGTTGGCTCGATCGACTTGAAAATCGGTATGCAGTGTCTTGGTCTGAAGGGGCACAAGTACCTATGAGGACATTTGCATATCTCAAAAAACATGGCCGCCATTGGCCAAACAAATTTAAGCACCTATTTGAAAGGGTTAACGGATGTTGATCGGAACGAAACTCGCTGGGTACGTTCGACTCATGAACCTTAAGGTCTGTAAGAATTTTGAAAGAAATCGGCCACTAGTTGGCGCTAACGAGTTTTATGGCTCTGTAATCACGTGGTGTTTCACATATCAACACAATATGCATATCATTTGATAGATCTCCTCGTAATGCACAACTTTGCCTCAAGAACCATTGCTGTCAATCAAATCGTTCAATTGTTATTCACAAATATGTTAAAAACCTACTTTTGCGAACTAGTCCTAGGTTTTTTGCCCGATCGGAACCAAACCACTGCAGTAATATTCTGTGGACTCTCTAGATCAATAATTATTAAAAAAATGTTGAATTTTGTCCTTTGGTTAGCTGTAAACGGGTAATTTAGAAAAAGGGGTGTGGCCAAACATACCCCAAAGCCTATAAAACCTAAAGGAAAACTCAAAACTGTATGAAACTCAGTGAAATCATGTATCAGGTGACTCTTAACAAGCATGCAAAGTTTCATGGAGATCAGACCATAGGTGGCGCTATAACAGTAGAAAAGGTCTCAAAACACAAGATTTATATGGTAAATGGCCCCAAATTGTTTGAAAATGCTCATATATTCACTCAAAACACTAAATCTTCATATCATATGATAGATCTCCTCATTCTGAACAACTTTGCCTCTGGGACCAATGTTGTCAATAAAGCTGTTAATTAAATATTCAAGATTATTTTAAAAAGTTACTTTGGCATACTTGTGATACGGTTTAAGATGAAAATCAATAAAACCACTGAAGTACAATTCTGTAGACTCTGAAGGTCAATAATTATCAAAAACATGTTGAACAATTGCATTTGGACAACTATAAACCAGTAATTTTATAATATGTTCTTTTCATAGTGTACACAAAGGCCTATTAATACAAACAGAAAGCCCACAATTATCAAAACTGTGTAAAACAATGCATAATTTCATTCTAAACAAGCATGCAAAATTTAAGAGAGATTGGGCAAAAAAAAAAAAAAACACTATAACAGTTATGTTTAAAAACCAGTGTTGCTTGAGTAAATGCAATTTATAACCTCTAGATGGCAGTGGAAGACCACTAATGGGCTCATTCAGTAAGTTGAACAGTACTGTTGAAAGGATTCATGAATTCATGCCAAAACATTAAAAATGTAACTGTTATAACATTTTAAATCTCATTGAGTCAATGTTTTCCATTTTGTTCATACAGATATATCAGTTTTTACAATTTTGCCACATTGTGATTACAGTTTAACCTGAAAATGACATCTAAACTCTTAAAAAGAGAAGACTTGCAATAAGTTTATTGTCACCTATCACTTATTTCAAATACCTATATCTGCAACAAAATGTTTGTGCATGTATATGTGTGTCTTTCTGTGTGTGTGTGTGTGTGCATATGCTTATAGAGTATACATATATTAGTCTAATCATTTACTTTCAGTGTGTGTGTCTGTCTGTTAGCCTGTTCTCCATTTTGGATGTGTTTAAATGTCATCCATGCATCCAGGTTGGCTCAGACCACCTCAGAGGCCTTAATGTGCTTGAACCCCCGTTAAATGCTGCTTGCAGCTTTAATTATTATTATTATTATTATTCTTCGCCTTAAAACTGAACGTGCAGCCCAAACCGTAAGGCCTAGAGAGCTGAAACTTGGTCAGATGGTAGTAGTCTTGCCGCTACTTCAGATACAAAGTCCGGCCCAATCGGCCTAACGGGGGCGCTACAGCGCAAAAAACAAAAATTTTGGACAATTTTGGCCGTAAACGTAAACCGTTAGCCATAGACTCAAAAACATGGCATCGTTGCAATCCTTGGGTTAGCCCGAACAAAAGTGTACACTGCCTTTTTGGCTCTACGACGCAACCGTTTTCTCGCAAAATCGAGCTAAATCCGAAACATACTTTTGCGAACTAGTCTTAGGATTTTCAACCAATCGGAATCAAACCACTTCAGAAATATTCCCTGGACCACTCAATATCAATAATTATCAAAAAAAAGTTGAAATTTCAATTCTTACGCGAAACAGTACACCAAAAAGCGTCTATGCTAACGTTAGCCAAATGCTATTTATATTATAACTTTGAACGGAATGAGATATCTTCACCAAACTCTGGTACACATATGTATGAAGCTCAATCTTTGGTCAAACAAAAAATGCGCATCTCTGCCACTTGGGGGCGCTATAAGATCGAAAAAACACATAAATGGCTATAACTAGGCAACCGTTGCTCGATCGACTTGAAAATTGGTATGCAGTGTCTTGGTCTGAAGGCGGCACAAGTACCTATGAGGACATTTGCATATCTCAAAAAAAACATGGCCGCCATTGGCCAAACAATTTTAAGCACCTATTTGAAAGGGTTAACGGATGTTGATCGGAACAAAACTCGCTGGTACGTTCGACTCATGAACCTTAAGGTCTGTAAGAATTTTGAAAGAAATCGGCCACTAGTTGGCGCTAACGAGTTTTATGGCTCTGTAATCACGTGGTGTTTCACATATCAACGAAATATGCATATCATTTGATAGATCTCCTCATAATGCACAACTTTGCCTCAAGAACCATTGCTGTCAATCAAATCATTCAATTGTTATTCACAAATATGTTTAAAAACCTACTTTTGCGAACTAGTCCTAGGTTTTTTTGTCCGATCGGAACCAAACCACTGCAGTAATATTCTGTGGACTCTCTAGATCAATAATTATTAAAAAAATGTTGAATTTTGTCCTTTGGTCAGCTGTAAAGGGGTAATTTAGAAAAAGGGGTGTGGCCAAACATACCCCAAAGCCTATAAAACCTTAACGAAAACTCAAAACTTTATGAAACTCGGTGAAATCATCTAACTTGTGACTCTTAACAAGCATGCCAAAGTTTCATGGAGATCAGACCATAAGGTGGCGCTATAAACAGTAGAAAAGGTCTCAAAACACAAGATTTATATGGTAAATGGCCCTCAATTGTTTGTAAATGCTCATATATTCACTCAAAACACTAAATCTTTATATTATTTGATAAATATCCTCATTCTGAACAACTTTGCCTCTGGGACCAACGTTGTCAATAAAGCTGTTAATTAAACATTCAAGATTATTTTAAAAAGGTACTTTGGCAAACTAGTGATCGGGTATAAGATGAAAATCAATAAAACCACTGAAGTACAATTCTCTAGACTCTGAAGGTCAATAATTATCAAAAACATGTTGAACAATTGCATTTAGACAACTATAAACCAGTAATTTATATTATGTTATTTGCATAGTGTACACAAAGGCCTATTAATACAAACAGAAATCCCACAAATGATCAAAACTGTGTAAAATAATGCATGATTTCATTCTAAAACAAGCATGCAAAATTTAAGAGAGATTGGGCAAAAATAAAAAAAAATAACAACACTATAACAGTTATGTTTAGAAACACAGTGTTGTTTCAGTAAATGCAATTTATAACCACTAGATGGCAGCGGAAGACCACTAATGGGCTCATTCAGTTAAAATGAACAGTACTGTGAAAAGGGATTCATGAATTCAATGCCAAAACATTAATAAATTAACTGTTATAACATGTTACATCTTATTGAATCAATGTTTTTCCATTTTGTTCATACAGACACATCATTTTTTACAATTTTGCCACATTGTGATTACAGTGAAACCTGAATGACATCTAAACTCTTAAAAAACTAGTTTAATCATTTAATTTCAGTGTGTGTGTGTCTGTCTTTTGGATGTATTTAAATGTCATCCATACATCCTGGTTGGCCGAGACCACCCCAGAGGCACAAAGACCTATTAATCAAACAGAAATCCCACAAATTATCAAAACTGTGTAAAGTAATGCATAATTTCATTCTAAACAAGCATGCAACATTTAAGAGAGATAGGGCAAAAAACCCAACAACAACACTTTAACAGTTATGTTTAAAAAACACAGTGTTGTTTGAGTAAATGCAATTTATAACCACTAGATGGCAGCGGAAGACCACTAATGGGCTCTTTCAGCTAGTACTGTTTTTATGAATTCATGGCCCAAAACATTAATAAATTAACTGTTATAACATTTTTGTATCTCATTGATTATGTTTTCCATTTTGTTCATACAGATGTATCAGTTTTAACAATTTTGCCACATTATGATTACAGTTTAATCTGAAAATGACATCTAAACTCTAAAAAAAGGAAGACTTGCAATAAGCTTGTCACCTATCACTTTTTATCAAATACCTATATCTGCCACAAAATGTTTGTGCATGTATATGTGTATCTTTGTGTGTCTTTGTGTGATGTGTGATTGTGTGTTGTGTGCATATGCTTATAGAGTATACATATATTAGTCTAATCATTTACTTTCAGTGTGCGTGTCTGTCTGTTAGCCTGTTCTCCATTTTGGATGTTTTTAACTGTCATCCATACATCCAGGTGGCTCTGACCACCTCAGAGGCCTAATGTGCTTGAACCCGATAAAATGTGCCTTGCAGCTTTAATTATATTATTATTATATATTATTATTATTCTGCCTAAACTGACGTGCAGCCCAAACCGTAGGCCTAGAGAGCTGAAATTTGGACAGATCGTAGAGCTCATTTTGGGAGAACTTATCAAAGTCTCAGCCCAATCGGCCTAACGGGGCGCTACAGCGCAAAAAACAAAAATTTTTGACATTTTGGCCGTAAATCGTAAACCGTTAGCCGTAGACTCAAAAACATGGCATTGTTGCAATCCTTGGGTTAGCCCGAACAAAAGTGCACGGCGCCTTTTTGGGTCTACGACGCACCGTTTTTCTCGCAAAATCGAGCTATATCCGAAACCTACTTTTGGAACTAGTCCTAGGATTT
>NW_020526942.1:0-63424 GCF_003368295.1 Carassius auratus | reverse complement strand
AAAATTAACCAAGATGGGTTCTGTCCTATATTTACCCAGCCCTTGGGTTAATAACAACCCAAATTGGGTTGTTTTTGACCCAGTGTTTTTTAGAGTGTAGTCTCGCGATAACTCCCACCTGTAGTAGCCTGTCGCGAGGGGTGTGTGAGGTCAGATGACATGAGTTATAACGTGGGAAAAACAACAACAACAAAAGAAAAAACAGAGACGGATAATGGATGCTACGATAGAGAGTGAAGGCACACCTGCCAAAAAACCAAAACCCATGTGTAAATACCGTGATAAATGGGACAGCGAATTTACTTTTTTAAAGAATGCAAAGTCTGCAACAAATTGGTACAACAACTCACTAAAAGAGTAAAAGAAAAGTTGTGAAATGAAAAGAAAAACTGTAAAAGAAAAGCAATATGAAATGAAAAGAATGTGTGGAATTAAAATAAAATGTAAATGTAAAAACAAGCAATGTTAAATTAACAGAAAATATGCAAATAAGCCTTTAAATAAATGCTCTTCATATATACCCTTTTGTGTTTTCATTTGGGCTATAACACCTGTCTTAAAATGTAAGGGATACTGGAGCTTTGTTGGGGTGGTGGGACTGCTCGCAATGGGCGCTGGAAAATTTCCCTTATTTTCAAATCCAAAACTTGACAGGTATGCTACATTCCAAAGCATAAGATCGTACTTTTAACTTCACTCCATTTCATAAAACATATCGTTACTCCCCTATAATATATCACGTGCTCCGACACGCAGAAGCGGTGTCTGATTCATCATGAACGAACTGAGTCTTTTCAAAATAAACTTTAATCAGATCGTGAATCGCACCAAACGATTCGTTTACGAATTAGAATGATCCGATTGCAGCTGTTCGACCACTCACTGATTCAAATGAACCGTTAAGTGCGAGTCTACAGAAGTAAGAACCGGCAGATCTTGTGAGCGCGCGTGCGTCTGATGTTGCTAAATTATTAATGTCGAAATTTAGGATTAATTATTGTAACTGAAAATCATATTTAGGTCAAAATTGTCAGTTGTTTGGGAACTAAATCCGCTGTAAAGAATGATCTGTTTAAGCCCACTGAAATGCTGACATGCAGACACATCAATCAGCGTCTCTGTGTTTTAGGTTAAAAAATAAAATAAAATAACCTTAAACTAACACAGATTAAATAAAATAACTCATGCATGCCCAAATTCCCCGCTACCGTAATATTAACAGTTTTATTAAAATGCTACCATGACATCCGTTTTTATATTGTGTATTAGGCTAATAGTAACGTTATACATATGTATATTGTTTGGATTAACTAGACAATGTTAGACAGACATGTTTATTCATAACAGTACTGAAAAATAAGTAAATATTGTAGCTGATGCTAAATGTCTAGCTAACAAGCTTGCTGGTGCTAACTTGAGGTAATTTTTATAAATAATGTCCAAATATTTTTATTCAACCACCTATATATGTATATAGATTACATCTAGGGACAAAAGAAAGGATGTGATGTTCAGAACATGGTAACTAGTAATTATCAAAGAGGGGAAGAGATGCACCCCGTTTGGCCAGGGGTGTTTTTACACCACAGACAAGGTTTGAGAAGGAAAAAAATCATTATGAAAATATAATTATATTTTCCTTAAAATGTTCTTCCTAACTTCAGGCCTTATTATCATGTCATATATAACTGTGATGTTCTGTAAAACCACAAACTTTAAAACACTTTCACAGATCACAGATTCCAAAATAATATTTGGTAGCACAACTATAAATAGTTCTAATAATAAATCATCATATTTTCATGATTTCTAAAGATCATGTGACACTGAAGACTGGAGGAATGATGCTGAAAATACAGCGCACATCACAGAAATGGATTATATTTTAAAGGATATTAAAATAGAAACCATTATTTTATATATTTTATTTTGATAATTTAGAATTATTACTGAAATACATTTTTTTGTTTCAAACAGTTCAATGAACAATAATAAATGAAGTACCTGGAGCTGACAATGAAGTAAATGTATAATACTTAGCAAAGATGATTAATTTAGCGCTGTAAACGCGCGTGTGAGGGGCGGAGACGCGCCGCGGAGCGTCAAGGGGGTCGCACACCGGACGAGAAGCGCAGCGCCGCGTCGCGTCGCGCCACGTCTTTAAAATTCGAAACACATTATTCTCTATGTGAGTACACACACCGGCGGCGCCATTCGGCGTCTGTCCGCGGTGCCCAGCTACGACTCAGAACGCTGTTCAAATTTCTGCCGCGCCACAGAGCGCCATCCGCATAGTTTTATATTAAAAAACCCAGATGTTATAAACTGAAACTGAAATTAAAGTACAGCACACTTGTTTCATTCAAATAAAACATTACAAAGTGTTTGGTTACGTTTTCAGCACCACAGTTGCCTAGACAACAGATACAACAAAACAATAACAGACTTATTATAATAACAGATTCTTTTCATTAGGAGACCGGGGATGGTTGTAACACGGGGAGAGTTGTAACACTACCAATTCCATGAATCAGGGGCAAGATAGGAGTCATGTGACAATTTCAGTTTCATCAGGCTTCCTTTACAATCCCACATGGAGGTTTTCCAGTCTGTGTTGCTATCTCTCCTTAAGCTACAGCAGAAAATCTAATTCTGAGGTCAGAAAGTAAAAAAAATTAACAAGATAATATTTTGTTTAGTACTTCTACCGTTGTAGATAATGTTGTATGAGTTATATCAGGTCAAACTGTAGTTTCTCTAGTAAAGAATGGTGTATCAACCTTCTGCCAATTTCAAAGCACCATGCTAATACAGCTTGCTAAACAGTGGGTGACAGTGGCGGGGTAGGTTGTAACACGTGTTTTGAAAGTGTTACAACCATCCCCTTACATACAACCAAGAACATTTTTGTGATTTTAACAATTCTACAGAATTACTAGAACTTGTGACTGGTAAAGAATGCATTTCATTTGTTCATTCTCTGGAGTGGGGATAAACATACGTCTGTTAATTTGCTCACACACACACACACAAACACACATTTTGTGAAAAGTGGGGACATCCCATAGGTGTATTGGTTTTTATACTGTGCAAACTGTACATTCTATGGCCCTTCACCAACCCTACACCTAACCCTAAGCCTCACAGGAAACTTTGTGCATTTTTACTTTCTAAAAAAACTCTTTCTGTGTGATTTATAAGTGTTTTGAAAAATGGGGACATGGGTTATGTCCTCATAAGAACCCTCTCCTTGTAATACCTGTGTCATACCCATGTCATTATACAGAGTTGTGTCCTGATATGACACAAAAACAAGAACACACACACACACACACACACACACACACACACACATGAATGTGCATGTACAGACATGCACACACACAAAGGCACACATGCACAAAAACACACAATATGCTCATACACTCCCCATATTCACACATATTTATTGTTGCAGTCATTCATTTAAAATAAAACTGTTTTTGTGTCAAATCACTTGGAGTATCCTTAGTTTTTGTATATTTTGTCTACCTGTTACAACTTACCCCAGTATGTGTTACAACCTACCCCAGTAGTGGGGTAGGTTGTAACAAAGGACCACCTTGTATTTGTCATCATCTCACAAAGTCTGTGATATAGTTGAATACATTTAAATTGTTGCCATTTGTAGTATAAACATGTGGGTACTTTGCCTAGAAGTTTTAGACTTGTAGCCAAAAGAAAAAGGTAATTTTAGGCTTTGAAGAAAAAAGTGTTACAACCATCCCCGGTCTCCCCTAATTAACGTTCAAAACTCAGCTTTTATCAATTAAAATCATATATTTAAAATTAAAATAATAGATGAAGTTAAAACTCTCCCATCTTGCTGCGAAATTGAGCTCACGCATATAGAATGTGCGCGTCCAGTGTACGATACCTCGAGTTGTCCTACATGTGGCGCGACGCGACGCGGCGCGTCTCGTCCGGTGTGCGACCACCTTCAGACGCGCGTGAGGACCAAACACAGCAGAACGGTAGGAAACTTCACTCCTCTTATTACTTCTCTTTTACTATAGCGATTTATTTTTAGACACGTGATCTGAGTCTTTCATAGATTTGTAGAGTTATTAGAGTTATTGGATAAAATGAGTTATTCTTTGGTCGAAGTTTTCAGATCGGTAATTCGGAGCCTGTTCGCGACTCTGTTGATTCAGATCGGGACTTCGGAGCCTGTTCGCGACTCGTTTGATTCAGAACGGCACTTCGGAGCCTGTTCGCGACTCGGTTGATTCATATCGGGACTTCGGAGCATGTTCGCGACTCGGTTGATTCAGATCGGCACTTCGGAGCATGTTCGCGACTCGGTTGATTCAGATCGGCACTTCGGAGCCTGTTCGCGACTCGGTTGATTCAGATCGGCACTTCGGAGCCTGTTCGCGACTCGGTTGATTCAGATCGGCACTTCGGAGCCTGTTCGCGACTCGGTTGATTCAGATCGGCACTTCGCAGCCTGTTCGCGACTCGGTTGATTCAGATCGGCACTTCGGAGCATGTTCGCGACTCGGTTGATTCAGATCGGCACTTCGGAGCCTGTTCGCGACTCGGTTGATTCAGATCGGCACTTCGGAGCCTGTTCGCGACTCGGTTGATTCAGATCGCCACTTCGGAGAATGGTCGCGACTCGGTTGATTCAGATCGGGACATCGGAGCATGTTTGAGATTTTGTTAAATTCAGACATCGAAGCAGGAAGTGTTTGTCAAACAGTTAATTGGTGATAAATGAATATTTGGACTTGAGGCTTTTTTTTACTTGTCGATTCAGCACACAAAGGTGGACCCACTCTAGACTTAATCATCAGTAGAGCTCTAAAATTTTCATCCATTGTTATTAAGGACGTTATTCATAACCGTACTGAAAATAAGTAAATATTGTTAGCTGATGCTAACTGTCTAGCTAACAAACTTGCTGGTGGTATATATATATATATATACATATATATATATACATATATATATATATATATATATATATATATATATATATATACATATATATACATATATATACACTGTTAGAAATGTCTGTAAATTCAACAGTATTTAACTGTAAAATGAACTGTATTTTACTGTAGGACAGTTATACAGCATATTACTGTATTTTAAAGTTACATTTTGGGGAATACCCTCTTGGCGACACTAAATTACAGTATTTTTAATTTACTGTAAATCTAAATACAGTAAAGAAAAAATGAGCGCGAAACCTGACCAATCACAGATCAAGTTTAATTTCCCACTTGGAGAAAG
The DNA here is from genome assembly GCF_003368295.1 of Carassius auratus. Lineage (NCBI taxonomy): Eukaryota > Metazoa > Chordata > Actinopteri > Cypriniformes > Cyprinidae > Carassius > Carassius auratus. The sequence goes on along the minus strand of NW_020526942.1, from coordinate 58,141 downwards.
AAGAAAACAAGACACACAGATGCGAAAAGAACCAGTCAGATGCAAAGGTGGGTACAAATATTACTTCTTTTACTTTAAATATATTATATCTTTGGTTTAACTAAAACAAAAATATAAATAAAAAAACGCTGCCACTGAACGGCGCGCAGTCACCTCACATTTATGCTCAATATGCTGTGAAGAGAGCTAGAGAGAGTTGTGGTGACACTGTGCAAACATTCATATTTCTTTCCTTTCTTTCCCTTTTCTGAACGTTTCACCGTCAAAATATGGACATTAACGGGTCTCTGCCTTGGGTTTGACCCCACTCCAGGAGCTGGTGAGTGTTCATGTGAACTGTTAGCCGAACAACAAAGCTTTCGTGGATTTAGCTTAAAGTCAGTCGGATTTTTTCCCGCTATTATCGCTTGCTGTTAACTGATTACCCCATATAAATGCACGTCATGCTTGTAGTGCTAGAGTAAAACCCGCAATGTTCGTGCGTGTGCAAACACTGGCGTCTATTAATCATGCCAAAGGGCATAAAAACACGGCGAATTTAAGGTTTTCGTGTGCAGTTCCTGAATGCTCATACACTTTTCAAAGCCTCTCCGCCCCTCAGTCTCACATTTAACGTTACCGCAAACACATAAAGTTAAGGAAACTAAACAACCAAGAGAAAAATATGTCTACTTCAAATGTAACATTTGTTCTGTACATCAGCATCGGGAGAATAACATAATCTCGTTCGCGAAAATGCGCCGCAAATGGCACAGAACATAATGGAAATGTTTTCAGGGGACCCCAGTAAGTGACAAACCCGACTGTGTACATCCAATGCGCGATCAACGGCTGTCCGAATATACTCACTCGTTTTCATTCACAGCTTCAAGTGAACCGTATTAGTGGACTAATGTAGAAATGAGTGAATGAGTGTTAAGGGGGCGATTTCGGATTTAGGCAACGTAATTTCCTCATTATTTTAACCTGGGATGTTCTCGTGACAAAGCAGCATGGTGTCTATCAGCTTAATAGCTGTACTTAGGACATAAATGTCTTATTTTTGCTGTTAACATAACTGTTGCAAATAAATACATTTTATACAAAAAAAGTTTTCGTAATATGCTTTATTTATCTGTGTGTGTCTCAACTTTAAAAGTAGCTGTTTCATCTTTGGATCCTACATTACCTTACATTTCTTACCTATGAAACTTATTTAAACATAACATTACAATTTTTTTTACAATGTTACTAATGTATAGATTAATATCTCACCCTCATGTTCTTTTTACATTTTTTATATTGTATATAAAGTTGTATGTCATAAATATGTAATCTCTGTATTTTTTGCAAGAAAATAAAAGTAGACGTTGAGTACTAAACATGCTCCATCCGGGTTCGTCACATATTGGGTCCCCTGGAAATATTTCCGTTGTGTTCTGTGCCATTTGCAGTGCATTTCTGTATTTGGTTGTGTTGTAAGTATTTGGTTGTTTTGTTAGACATTTTTCACATCAAATGATCTAACTTTTTTTTCTGTTATGTAAAGGTTGAATGTTAACCCTGACAACAGCAAGTGCTCCTCAAAGTTCCACGTCATCAAAAGAAGTGGGAAGATGGTGCAAAGGAAGAACTCTGGTCTGAACCCTCATGTATCCTCCTTCATTAAAGGGATAGTTCACCCAAAAAATTTATTCACCCATTAATAACTCACCCTCATGTCGTTCCAAACCCGTGAGACCTCCATTTATCTCCTCTGTCCCTCCATTGAAGCTGTGTGTTCGGTCTGCTGTCCATGTCCAGAAAGGTAAGAAACACATCATCAAAGTAGTCCATGTGACATCAGAGGGTCAGTTAGAATTTTTTGAAGCATCGAAAATACGTTTTGGTCCAAAAATAGCAAAGACTACGACTTTATTCAGCATTGTCTTCTCTTCCGTGTCTGTTGTGAGAGAGAGTTCAAAACAAAGCAGTTTGTGATATCTGGTTCGCGAACGAATCACTCCATGTAATTGGATCCTTTTGAGCCAGTTCACCAAATCGAACTGAATCATTTTAAACGGTTCGCATCTCCAATACGCATTAATCCACAAATGACTTAAACTGTTAACTTTTTTTAATGTGGCTGACACTTCTGAGTTCAAACAAACCAATATCCCGGAGTAATTAATTTACTCAAAAAGTATACTGACTGAACTGCTGTGAGGAGAGAACTGAAGATGAACACCGAGCTGAGCCAGATAATGCCAGCCACATTAAAAAAGTTAACAGCTTAAGTAATTTGTGAATTAATGCATATTGGAGACGCGAACAGTATAAAACGATTCAATTTGATTTGGTGAACTGGTTCAAAAAGATCCGGTTACATCGAATGATTCATGAACTGGATATCACAAACTGCTTTGTTTTGAACTCTCTCTCACAACAGACCCGGAAGAGAAGACAATGCTGAATAAAGTCGTAGTTTTTGCTATTTTTGGACCAAAATGTATTTTCGACGCTTCAAAAAATTCTAACCGACCCTGTGATGCCACATGGACTACTTTGATGATGGAACTCTGAGAGCTCTCGGACTAAATCTAAAATATCTTAAACTGTGTTCTGAAGATAAACAGAAGTCTCACGGGTTTGGAACGACATGAGGGTAAGTTATTAATGACCTAATTCAGATTTTTGGGTGAACTATCCCTTTAAGGAGTTTCTGGATTTCAGCTGGCAAAACTATAAGCTACTAAGAGCAAATACATTCTACACAGGAGTTTTCTGAATTTGTAAATTTTTAAGATTGTTCTTATGACTGAATCTGTTCATGTCTGTTGTTTTAAAATGCTCTTAATATGAAACTTTTATGTATAAATGAAATGTATTCAAGTTTTTGGAAAACTGAAAGTACAATCTGCAAGAATATTAAAATGTTATTTCAAGTATTACAATTTAACTGTTAAACCAATAAAAGAAGTTAAACAGTCTTTTGTTTCTTTTTATAGTTTTTACTACTGAGACAGGAGACCTGTTGAAATACAATAATTTGTAAAGTTTTACAATACATAAAAGTGAACCAATTACAGTAAATTTCACAGTGTAAAGTAATATTTTATTGTATTAAAATATATAAAAGGAGAAAAAAACATAATTGTGTTTTACAGTAAAAAATATATTACTGCAAATACATTTACAGCAAGTTAAATGGTACTGTAAATATGAATACAGTATTTTTACTGTAAGTTTAATTTACAGTAAGTTACTGGCAAACTGCTGCCAGTAAGTTACTGTAATTTCTACAGGAAATATTTTACAGTGTATATATATACATATATACATATATACATATATATATATATATATATATATATATATATATATATATATATATATACATATATATATATATATATAGATTACATCTGGGGAGAAAAGAAAGGATGTGATGTTCAGAACATGGTAACTACAGTAATTATCAAAGTGGGGAAGAGATGCACCCCATTTGGCCAGTGGTGTTTTTACACCCCAGACAAGGTTTGAGAAGGAAAAAATCGTTATGAAAATATAATTATATTTTCCCTAAAATCTTCAGGCCTTATTATCATGTCATATATAACTGTTGTTCTGTAAAACAACAAACTTTAAAATACTTTGTTCTTACTGGTGAAAATCAGATGGTCATCTCTGTTTTCTCTCAGGTACATCACAGTGTAAGCTTCACAGTTAACATTACTCTCATCAATGTAGTCCATATCAACAACAAAAATATATCTTGACTCCATATAGTGGTTATTTTGGAAAAAATCCCAGGTATTTTGAGCAGTAGGATTATAAATTTTTTTTTTTTTAAAATGTGCTAATATAAAATTAAATTAGCCTATATAAAATTGCAAACATCTATCTTTCAGTACTTTTTTACTTAAGTACATAAAAAATGTAGTACTTTTGTACTTTCACTTGAGTAAAATTGAAAAAGGAGTACTTTTACTTTTACTGGAGTAATATTTTATTATACGTATCTGTTAGTGCTGTCAAAATTAGCGCGTTAACGCATTCGATTAATTTGAAATATTTAACGCGTTAAAATAAAATAACGCAATTAACGCGGTTGCAGTTTTTTTTATTTCCAGTTGTGGCCTATGTGTGTTCAACGTGCAAAGAAATATGGATAAGACCAAGGAAGGACTTTTAGACGGAAAGTTTCAGTATAAAACTCTGCCGGACTACTCTTCAGTCTGCCACAAGAAACATTATGACTGTATGACTGTAACAGTGCGTAAATCAGACCTTTCTGTAACGCTAACGTTAATAAGCTTAAACGAAAATAAAGAAATAATTGTGTAGCGGAGTATTTTTTGTACACAGTGCCGCGAACTGTCAATCACTCCTGTGCGCGTGCATCACTGTCCTCCTCGCAGCTGCAGCAACTTGCGCTCTCTCTCTTCATCAAGCTTTAAAACAAAAAGGGGACAAAAAGATCATATTGTCTTTGTGCATAGGCTATAGATTAATTAGATAAATAAATATCTAAATTTGTGCCTTGCCGTCTACGGTATTTTTTTAGAACTTAGAAAAAAGATGCTGCAGCCAATGAACAGCCAGCGGGGGCTGCAGGACGACTCCTCCGCAGACAGTTTTTAATGTTTATCAGACAATAAATACTCAAGATTTTGCTTTAGTATAACTCACAACGAGTTTCACACACCTTCTCCGGCCACGTTGAGTTGTTGACACTTAACAGTGGGAAAAGCGACACATGCGCTATTCACTTGTATTATTTAAGGGTGAATGGGTAATGTAGTTTCTGCTATGGGTGGGATGAAATAGGAAGCTAGCATTGTGAAGGGCGCTCTGAAAATCGGCAGTGCAGGTAAAAGATTAAAACCTCTATTAAAACAGATGTCCAAATGAGTGTACCGGTACGCTACAAGCACGTTCTGGGCGCACGGAGAGGTGGCGGTATGCTCAAGAGCTATATTTGGAAGTGGCGGTACTGAGTACCGGTGCATACCTGCCCACTTAAAGCACTGGCAATGACTATACTTTGGAATTTTTTTGCAGTCCACTTAGAATTCAACATGGAAATCATTTTTGTTTTTTATTGGCATTGATTGTTTTGAAATTCAAATGATACTTACATGCCTGTGTTTTTATTTCTGTAATAAATATGGCTTTCAAGCCAACAGTTAATTTGGAGGATATTGATGGTTTATTGCAGGTATGTTGTTTACATGAGAAAATCTGTGTTACAAGTTAAACAAAAATTCCAATAAACAATCATATTTTGAATTTAAATAGTTTCTTTGTCTTGAGTTTACATTAATTATTTACATTTTACATTTACATATCCCAAAAGTTTCAGTCTTTTAATTGCGATTAATCGCGATTAATCGCGATTAATTTTAAAAAATTGTGCGATTAATTAGTTAATTTTTTTTAATCGATTGACAGCACTAGTATCTGTACTTTTACTCAAGTACTTGATTTGTGTACTTCGTCCACCACTGTATACATATGAATGTATGTATGTGAGCTGGCCCACATCTGGCACGGTTCTGATTCGCAATCCCCAAACTGACTCAAATGATTCGGGAACCCGCTTTGAACTCCCGAACTGACTCAAATGATTCGCGATCCCGCTACGAACTCCCGAACTGATTCAAATGATCCCCAAACTGACTCAAATGATTCGCGAACCCGTTTAGAACTCCCGAACTGACTCAATTGATTCGCGATCCCGCTCCGAACTCCTGAACTGACTCAAATGATTCGCGAACCCGCTACGAACTCCCAAACTGATTCAAATGATTCGCAATCTCCAAACTGACTCAAATGATTCGCGATCCCGCTACGAACTCCCGAACTGATTCCAATGATTCGCGATCTCCAAACTGACTCAAATGATTCGCGATCCCCGCTTTGAACTCCCGAACTGACTCAAATGATTCGCGCTCCGAACTCTCGAATTGATTCATTTGAAAAAAATAATTATATAATCAACACTTCCACGATTCGTTAATCTCGACAGCTGTAATAGTAAATATATTAGGGCCGGGACTCGATTAAAAAAAATAATCTAATTAATTAGAGGCTTTGTAATTAATTAATCGAAATTAATCGCATATAAATATTTGACCTGAAAACAGTGAGAAGTAATTTTTTTTCACATGGATTTATAGTATACCATTGAATAATGACTGAATACATAAGCTTAAGCAACAAAATATTGTTTATTTTTGTTCAACCAAGTCTAGCAGACCAGTGCAATTTTTGCCATGAAGTGTAGTAATAGCATATTTAGAAACAATTTAGAAATAGTAAATTTCAGAAATTCAGGAAGCTTATAGGTGCTGGAACCTTCTGTAAAGTGTTTTTTTTTTTTAAAGTAAAACACAATACTGTCAATTACATTCAGAACATTGGAAACACTGACTATTAGAAAACATCTCTCTGTTGCTTCAGAGGCCATAACATACTAAGTCCAACTCTCAATAACCTTGGCCAAAACGATAAAGAGTTCAACATAAACTGTTGCACCAACAAAATAATATATATTTCAACATAAAGTGTAAAGTCCACGCTAGCTGCTATATGTTTTGCGTTGAGGTGATACTTGAGGCTCGATGTGCTGCAGGCTGCAGTGATATGCGGAGCGAATGGCGAACGCTAGTTGGTGCTTCAGTATAATCGGTCCGCCGAAACAAATCCAGTGAGAAACGTTCCGCGGTGCAAAAATAAGTTATTAAAAATGCGGGATTTTTTTTTTCTGTAATTAATTAATCTTAGTTAACGCGTTATTTTTTGTGTAATTAATTAATCTCAATTAACGCGTTAAAGTCCCGGCCCTAAAATATATATATATAGAGAGAGAGAGAGAGAGAGAGAGAGAGAGAGTGAGAGGGGTTCCACATCCCAGAGAGCAACATAGTGTCGGGCCAGATGTGGGCCGAATCTGGACCGAAGCTGCTTGCTGTCAGGGTATGGCCTAGAATAAAATAAGTAGGCAAAAAATTAGTAGTAGGCCTATATTTCATTCCATGTCGTTGTAGATCACAGGCTAAAGTAAAATTCAAATGGCGTTTTATGAATAAAGTTGTCAAGTCTGCTTTGTCAATAACATGCAGCAGCCAGAAACAATATAATATTATTTTTTATTTTATTATTAATTTAATTAATTAATTTATTTATTTATTATTATTATTATTATTATTATTATTATTATTTTATTTTGCAAGCACCACTAGCAAAGAATCCGCAGGATTAATAAACTCTGCTGTCTGCCGCTTCTCTCCTGGTGAAAATGAACTGAGCTCGTGGTTGCCACTTGTCGGTGCAGTACAGAAGGGATGAAACCCACACATTAAAACAAATATTAAAGCATAATCTCATTTTTTACTCACAAACAAAAATACAAAAAATCAAGCTACATTTATGTTTTCCGTTTCTTAAACAAAACGAAAATCAAACCATTTCTCATTTATCTTTATTTACTTTTAAATAGAAAATCAAATGTCCAAAATATACATGGACCATAATGAAGTAAAATAAACTGTTAGTATAAAAATATTTACAAAACTATCAATACTTTGTTGACCAATTACCAAGCAATGCTTAATTTTGTTCAGACTGTTGGTTAAAAGGTTGCATTAGCAATTCAGGAAAAAACACATAAACAAAAGATGGTGAGGCCGAAGTGTCAGAATAATTTTTGGTCCCATTTAAAAAAAAAATCAATTTCACTAGTAGTCCACTGTATGAAGAATCTGTGGATATAATATGTCACAGTTCGCTTTATTTTGCTATACTCACTTACATAAATGTATTACAGTATCCTATACCTATTAGTGAAAAATATATATATATATATATCAAAATTACATCTGGTGTCTGAATAATTGTTGGATTGACTGTGCATTAATTCATGTTAAAACTACTAAGTAATTCAGTCAAGAGCAGTGAGTGATTTTCTTTCTTTAATTTTATTTGATTAACATTACAGCAGCCAGGAGCTAAATTAGGCGCGGTCACTTTAAGAGACAATGAATGCATCCAATATAGTGCACAACCGATTTTTTTTTCTACTGTTTGCTTTCACCTAAGACATAACCAACAGTTTATCCAAACGTACTTTCTAAGACAGGTATAATGACCCATATATTTTAAAAAGTGAGGGACAAACAAATTGAAACATACAAAGCCTTAAGAATTACAGGAAGGACAGGAGGAGAGGAAGAGGAAATGAAGAGACTCGTCAGAATCACACAGCGGTGTCTGCATGTATTATTGAAGCATGTGAAACTCTCAGAGACACAGTTACATAAGAGCCATGGCCAGCAGACTCAGCGCTGTTTCCAGGGATCTTCTGAAGCTGCACTTTGGTATTTAGAGGACAAAGAAATAATGAAGTGGAAAGAGCCACGCAGCTCTCGCTCCTCACGCTCTTCTGGAGTCTGATTATTAAATACCCTGTCATTAATCTTGCTGGATGTTTGTCTGCATGTATTAGGAAAGCATTATGTAAATCCATTGACTTAATCCATTGACTTATATATGCTTCTGTTGCTGTTATTAATATTTTTTCTTTTCCACTGTTGCATAGCTTATTAATATTAATATCCTTCTTTCTATACCCTATGATTTATGACAAAGAAATACATAATGCACATTATAGTATTATTATTGTCTTATTTTGCAACTTTACACAGTACCCTCTAATAAATTATTATTATTATTTTTTTTTTATTGTAGTATTTGTAGTGTTTTTGGTGACTCTGAAATTAGACCATTCTTATTTTACGTTTATAATTAATTGCTATTTCTTGGCAACATTTAAATACATAAGTGTAAATGTTAAAAGACCATTCCTTCCTTTTTTTATTTTCAAGATAGATATAGATTTGTATTAGAATTTTTTAAAGAATTCTAAAAAATTTCAGTTCAGCGTGTGCATATCTTATTAATATTGATAAAGTTATTTTTATGCCTGATGCTTTATGAGAAAGACATGTGGAACATAATGCACATTAGTATAATGATTGTCTTATTTCCAACTTTACACTTTTTAATAAATTATTTAATTAATTTAACCTTCATAATAAACCTATTTTATTTTATTTTATTATGAATAAATATTGATTAAATTATTTATTTACTCTCTTGACATTATTTCATTTTTATTTTACTATTTGTACTTCATTTGCAAATCATAGCATATTTTATGCACAGTAATGCACAGTATATTGAAAACATACACAGTCCCTCATTAAGATATTTAAATAAATGCAAAAGTTAATAATGGGTTTTCTAATATCATTTTGCATTATGAACTGTGCGTGACCTTAGAAGCTTGATATATATATATAAGTTATGTTCAGTCCTACTGCATTCAGATATTATGTAACACAAGAGAAACATTTGAGTGTATTAACTTATTCATGCGGCTGCCTGAATAATTCTAGAGCTGAGAGAGAGAGAGAGAGAGAGAGAGAGATAGAGAGAGAGTTGCTAAGAAGTTGCTAGAGAATTCTGGATAGTTGCTAGGCTCTATGATATTGTGGTCTCCAGATATGGCTTGTGTTCCTCTACGACCCAAAAAGTTAAAGTCATAGTGATGTTAACCACCTTAACAACAGCTCTGATAAACAAAATAACAGTCAGGCAACTCTTCAAATCTCCGGAACACAAAAACATCTGAATCTTCAGCATGTTTCTGTAATGACTCTTTCATCCTGAAGGCTGATCAGAGTGAAATCTGTCTTAAAAACAAAACTCCTGGGCCCGTATTCATAAAGAATCTAAAGGCAAAAAGTAGCTCCTAGTGACAAAATTCTAAGAAAATTCTTAGAAATGTGGGCGTTTACTCTTAAAATTAAAGAAAAAATCCTAGTAAAGAAAAACGTAATTCAGAAAGCATCTTAACCCTTAAAAGAGGTCTTTAGGTCAAACTTGTTAGGAGCACAGATGAGGACTTTTAAGAGGCTTAAGAGTTTCTTTAGCAGAGGAGAAAATGGCAGAGAGACGAAGAGGCAGAAGAAATGTGTTGCAGACAATGGATGACAGTGAGTTAATAATACGGTATTATATACAGATTATACAGATTATATAATCTTTTATAATTTAATATATAAATTAAAGTAATCACTACATTACGATATTTGGCAACTGGGAAAATGCAACAATGCAATAGTGATGATTTGGGTCTGTCACAACGTTCTGTAAGCAGAGTGATCACACAAACAATTACAGCACTTTCAGAACATCTTATTGTGTCACAGTTCATTTAGTTTCCACTGGACATACCCACCTTGCAGGCTCAAAAAACAGCATTTATGAATATAGCAGGCTTATAGGTGCGCACAAGCACGGAGAATGAACCGTTAATAGTTTGTGCTATACGCTCCCATGTCTGCTTCTTGTCCCTTGCTGTGACACCCGGCCCGAATTTTCCTTTAAGAATGGCCTTGTGTTCATCCACTAACTGGCTAACAGTAAACAGTGTTCCTCTGTCCAGTTGGGCTTTCTCGCCCTTCTTGGTTTTGATTCCATGTTTGATACATTAAAACCAACACTCAAACCGCCACTTAAATAGGACAGCAATCACTGTAATTGGAAAGAGTGGAACACTTTTTATCATTCTAAGTCAATCAAATACCTTATAGGAAATTACAAGCATGATAAATAAAAAAAAAAGGATTTATAGACACACATATAATGTGTGTGTGTGAGAGAATGGTCAAATAGGATAAATTACTCATGTAAATTCAAAGTGAGAATTAGAATAGACCCTATACTTAAAATCACTCTTTTTTTCCTTCTTGGACAACCAACCAATCACAGTCTTCAAAAGATTGTGTCATACATAGCAACAGGGTCAACCCCGCCTCCTCACTAAGATGAAAGTTTTTGTCTTTTCCTTACTCAGAGTTGCTCTCAGATCGATCCCGAATCGCTTTTAAGCTAAGACTCCTACTTAAAAGTTTTTAAGCTAAATTAAGAGTTTTCTGAGAGGATTCTAGAATCTTTATGAATACAGGCCCTGGTTTGTATGAAGACAGGAAGTCGTCAAAAGCTCCTGAGAGGGCAAACAACACACATCAAGACTTTGTTTGCTGACAGATGAAGTTCATTATTTCACAGATGCTATTATGACTGTACAGTATGAAAGATGATCAAACCAGAGGATTAAAGTCTGTCTGTAATCAAACAACAGAAGGAGGACATGAGAAGGAAAAAGAAAAGAGCTGAAAGTGGAGAAGTTGAGAATTCCTAGAAAGTTTGTGACCTTTTTTTTTAGATCAGAGCACAACAACAAATAATCCAAAAGTATAAAATATGAAGTGTTCATTTATTTTATTTTATTTTATTTATTTGGGGGGTGGGGGGATGATAGGAATGCCAGACCTAAAAACTGTTGAACATTTCCACCATTGTTACACAGAAAAAAAAGAAGATGAAAAAAAAGATACAGCCAACTGAACATAGGTTGTCCTTTGGGGCAAGTTGTCACAATCTGTTATATTTAGTCATTTAGCAGACACTTTTATCCAAAGGGAGGACAAATGAGGAAAATGGAATCAATCATAATCAACAAAAGAGTAATGACATACAAGTGCTATAACAAGTCTCAGTTAGCTGAACGCAGTATATGTCGCAAGGGTTTTTTAAATACTAAAATAAAAATAAAACAGATAGAATAGAAAAAGAATAGAGCAAGCTAGTTAGTTTTGTTATGATACTGAATTGAGAAGAATACTTTTTTTTGTTTGTTTTGTAAATAATATTTTTTTTATTATTATGCTTCTGTAATACAGTTATTAATGTTTTCTCATTTCCAGTATGAGAAATAGGAAAGCATTATGCTCATTATTATTGCTGCATGTTTATATTTATATGAAATACCATTTTTAGATAATGCAATCTTCCTAATAAAAGCAACTTTTTTTGTAATTTTTTTTAATAATTAGTTTTTTTAAATAGTTTTTTTCATTTAGTTTAAAATTGTATAATTTATTATTATATTTGATTTTACTTGTGTTTATTTTTGCGCTTTGTTAGCAATAAAAATGGACCATTTATTTCATGCCAAAAATGCACCAAATACTAAAAACATAAGTAAGCCCTCATTAAAAGCTCATTGAAATTCAATTCAATTATGCCTTAATTATAAAATAATGCCTTCATTATAAACTATAAAGACTCATTCATTATACCCCAGGAAATGAAGATACAGGTCGAGTGATGGGGCAAGTTGTCACAGTGAGAACCTGCTGTTTAATAATAATGATTTGAGAATATCTTAGATTTCAGAATAGATTGAAAAATATATCTTTGTTTGTTGGTTTTAAATACTGTTTAAAATGCAATAAAGCAACATATCTATTTTTAAAATGCATTAGAGACCATTTAATGACTTTTTGTCACGGTAGGAAATCCAGTGTTTCCTCCGTGTCATGTTTTGTTATTGTTTTTGTACTTACGTTGTCTCCATGTGTTCGTTTAGTTGATTGTCATCACCTGGGTGTTGATTGTCTCGCTCCAGCTGATCGTCATCATACCTCTGCTACTTATACTCACCTCGCTCTCTCTCTGTTGTCAGATCCTCTCTTATGTCTCCACGTACAAACTGGATTACCGTCTTCCGTGTTTGTGTGCTGGTTGGATTCGTGTTGTCGTCCGCGTGTCAGTGTTCCGGTCTGTTCCTGGTTCTAACCATTGACCACCTTCACCTGCACCGCTGACTTCACCATCCCGCTCTTCGCACGCCACCGTAGACCTTCCTTGCCATTGCCAACACTCTGGACATTCCTTATCAATAAACAACATCTGATTGCCTGCAATTGCTTCCTCCTCTTTTGTCTGTCGTTACAGTAGGATCTGACCATCATGGAAGCAGCAGGCGATCGCTCCCCATCTCATCTCGAAGAATTTCTGCAACGAGCTGTGGGTCGTATGGATCGCCAAGACAAGGCGATAGATGAGATGGGTCGAGCCTTCCAAGCAATGGTGACGAAGGTGTCCGAGCTCGTCCTCCAGACGCAACAACAACAACAATCGTCACCCGCTGCGCCTCCCACGCCACCCACACCGCCGATCGTCTCCGGGGGGATTTCCCAGCCCGATCCACGCCTCCCCATCCCGGAGAAATATGCGGGTGAGCCAGAGTTCTGTCGATCTTTTTTGTCTCATTGTTCTCTGCACTTCGCCCTGCAGCCCCGCACGTTCTACACCGAGGAAATGAAGGTGGCATTCGTCTTATCTCTACTTACGGGAAGGGCTGCCCTCTGGGGGACGGCGGTGTGGGAGAACCAAGACAGCTGCTGTGCCTCGTTCCACGCACTTTCGGAAGAGATGAGACGGGTCTTCGACCGCTCCGCCGCCGGGAGGGAAGCGGCTTGGCTTCTCACGGACCTACGTCAAGGGGAAAGGTCCGTTTCTGACTATTCGATTGAGTTCCGCACCCTGGCGGCGGAGTGTAAGTGGAACGAGGAGGCGCAGTGGGATCACTTCCTGCATGGGTTGGCTGACCGCATCCAACAGGAGATCCGCGCCGTCGAGCTCCCCACTTCTCTCAACAGTCTGATTGACCTAACCATCAGAGTGGAGAATCGACTCGATCAAGCCACCAGACGGAGGGGGAGAGCAGTTCTCACGAACAGACCGGAGGCCCAATATCAGCGCTCAGATGTTGCGGTCAGCCCACCGGGAGATCTTGAACCCATGCAGGTGGGGCGAGCTCGGCTCTCCCGGGAGGAGAGGATCAGGCGGAGATCCCTGGGACTATGTTTATACTGCGGCAGTCAAGAACATCACATCCAGCGTTGTCCGGTAAAAGACCAAGCCCGATAGTAAGACGGAGGCTACTATCGGGTGGGATCTCTGCCAGAAAGACCTCTTCTACATCGACACTCCTTCCGGTGAGTCTACGGTGGTCCACCCACGCACTCGAGCATCACGCCTTGTTGGATTCTGGGGCAGAGGGTAATTTCATGGACTTCCAGTTCGCTAGTAAGCTCAACATTCCTCTCACCTCCCTCAAACACCCCATTGCACCCTTTGCTCTCAATGGACACAGACTACCAGTCATCACTCAGACCACCTTACCTGTTTCCCTCACCACCTCCGGCAATCATACAGAGGAGATATCATTCTACATTACGGACTCACCTTCATCCCCCATCGTTCTCGGTCACACCTGGCTTCAGAAACACAACCCCAGCATCAATTGGCGCCTTGGATCTGTGGTTAGCTGGAGCGAGGAATGTCATTTGTCTTGTCTTTTGTCTGCTGGTGTTAATGTTTCTGAGTCTGTGTTTCAGGGGGAAGCAGTGGATTTGGCTAGCGTGCCCGCGGAGTACCACGACCTGAAGGAGGTGTTCAGTAAGTCTCGTGCTGATTCTCTTCCTCCTCATCGTCCCTATGACTGTGCGATAGAGTTATTGCCAGGTACTTCTCCGCCTAAGGGCAAGTTATATTCTTTGTCTGTTCCAGAGACGGCGGCCATGGAGAAATATATATCCAGTTCTCTAGCAACGGGGTTTATCCGCCCTTCCTCTTCTCCAGCGGGGGCGGGGTTCTTTTTTGTGGGAAAGAAGGACGGATCCTTGCGACCTTGCATTGACTACCGAGGGCTGAACAACATAACGGTAAAGAATACCTATCCTTTGCCGCTTATGTCTTCAGCTTTTGAGAGGTTGCAGGGAGCGTCCGTTTTCACTAAATTGGACTTACGTAATGCTTATCATTTGGTCCGCATCAGGGAGGGGGATGAGTGGAAGACTGCCTTTAACACCCCTAGAGGCCATTTTGAGTACTGCGTTATGCCGTTCGGGCTAACCAACTCGCCGGCAGTCTTTCAAGCACTCGTTAATGACGTGTTGCGAGACATGGTCGATCTGTTCATATATGTTTACCTGGATGACATATTGATCTTTTCTTCGTCTCTCCAGGAACACGTGCAACACGTACGACGAGTGCTTCTGCGGTTGCTAGAGAATGGATTGTTTGTCAAGGCGGAGAAATGCGTTTTTCATGCACAGTCTGTTTCTTTTCTAGGACACATCATTTCGACTGAGGGTGTTCGCATGGATCCTGAGAAGGTTAAGGCTGTGGTAAATTGGCCATCCCCTGAGTCTCGCAAGGCCCTGCAGAGATTTCTGGGGTTCGCCAATTTTTACCGGCGTTTCATTCGCAATTTCAGCCAACTAGCCGCTCCTCTGACCGCCTTGACCTCCCCTAGTTTGACGTTCAGGTGGTCAGACGCAGCTGAGGCTGCGTTTGCCAAACTGAAAAGCTGCTTTGTTTCAGCTCCCATTCTCGTCACCCCTGATCGCTCACGTCAATTCATAGTGGAGGTCGACGCGTCAGAGGTGGGGGTAGGAGCAGTGTTATCCCAACGCGCATCCTCAGACGGAAAGGTGCATCCGTGCGCGTATTATTCTCACCGTTTATCTCCTGCAGAGGTTAATTATGACATTGGCAATCGAGAGTTGTTGGCAGTCAAACTTGCACTGGAGGAATGGCGTCACTGGCTTGAAGGGTCGGGTGTACCTTTCATTGTATGGACAGACCATAAGAATCTAGAATACATTAGAACCGCCAAAAGACTTAACTCCAGGCAGGCTCGGTGGGCATTGTTTTTCGGTCGTTTCGATTTTACACTTTCTTACCGGCCGGGTTCCAAAAACATCAAACCCGATGCTTTATCCCGTCTTTTTGAGCGTTCCGATCGTACTGCTACTCCCGAGCCCATTTTACCGGGGACCATCATTATCTCCGCGCTCAGATGGGAGGTCGAATCGAAGGTGTTGACCGCCTTAGAAGGGGTAACGCCCCCGGCTCGTTGCCCACCGAACCGATTGTTTGTGCCGGAGAGGTTACGGTCAGACGTTCTCCAGTGGGGTCATTGTTCCAGTGTTGCTTGTCACCCAGGGGTTAGTAGAACTAGATTTCTGGTCAAGCAACGATTTTGGTGGCCTGGTATGGCTCGTGACGTCCACGATTTCGTCTTGGCTTGTTCAGTTTGCGCTATTGGTAAGACTTCCAATCGACCTCCAGATGGGTTACTCTTACCGCTGTCTGTCCCTTCAAGACCCTGGTCCCACATTTCGCTAGATTTTATCACCGCCCTCCCGCCCTCTAAAGGCAATACGGTGATTTTAACCGTAGTGGACCGGTTCTCGAAGGCGACTCATTTTATTCCCTTGCCCAAATTACCTTCAGCCAAGGAAACAGCGGTAGCTGTCATTGACCACGTCTTCCGCATACATGGCCTCCCGACAGACGTGGTTTCTGACAGGGGTCCCCAATTTGTGTCCAAATTTTGGCGAGAGTTTTGTAAATTGTTAGGAGCGACTGTTAGTCTTTCTTCCGGGTTCCATCCCCAGAGCAATGGTCAAACCGAACGAGCCAATCAGGATGTCGAGAGGGTTTTGCGATGTTTGGTTTCCAATAATCCTTCGTCCTGGTGTCAGCAACTCTCAGTTGTGGAGTACGCACACAATTCTTTGCCAGTGTCATCTACGGGCATGTCTCCATTTAAGTGTAGTTTAGGGTACCAACCACCTAATTTTGTCAGTACGGAATCCGAGGTTTCGGTCCCCTCCGCACACGCATTAGTCCAGAGGTGTCACCGCACCTGGACCAGAGCTCGCAGAGCTCTGCTCCAGGCTAGGTCGCGCACCAAGGCTAAGGCCGATCGCCACCGGTCGAAGCCTCCCCGTTACGTCGTCGGTCAAAGAGTGTGGCTTTCTACCCAGAACATTCCTATGCGGTCCGTTTCTAACAAACTTGCTCCCAAATTTATTGGCCCGTTTTCTATTACCAAGATTATTAATCCGGTTACCGTGCGTCTTAGCCTTCCTCCGGCGTACAGGAGGATTCATCCCGTGTTCCACGTTTCCAAAATTAAATCGGTGATTTCTTCCCGTCTTAATCCGCCTGCTCCGGTTCCCCCCCCGCCTCGTCTCGTTAATGGGGAAACCACCTATTTGGTTAATCGTATTCTGGACTCTAGACGGAGGGGACGCGGTTTTCAGTACTTGGTGGATTGGGAAGGTTACGGTCCGGAGGAGAGGAGTTGGGTTCCTGCTCGGGACATATTGGATCACCACCTTATAGATGATTACAATCTACAGGTAAGCAGGCTGGGAACGTCAGGTGACGTCCTAGGGGAGAGGGTACTGTCACGGTAGGAAATCCAGTGTTTCCTCCGTGTCATGTTTTGTTATTGTTTTTGTACTTACGTTGTCTCCATGTGTTCGTTTAGTTGATTGTCATCACCTGGGTGTTGATTGTCTCGCTCCAGCTGATCGTCATCATACCTCTGCTACTTATACTCACCTCGCTCTCTCTCTGTTGTCAGATCCTCTCTTATGTCTCCACGTACAAACTGGATTACCGTCTTCCGTGTTTGTGTGCTGGTTGGATTCGTGTTGTCGTCCGCGTGTCAGTGTTCCGGTCTGTTCCTGGTTCTAACCATTGACCACCTTCACCTGCACCGCTGACTTCACCATCCCGCTCTTCGCACGCCACCGTAGACCTTCCTTGCCATTGCCAACACTCTGGACATTCCTTATCAATAAACAACATCTGATTGCCTGCAATTGCTTCCTCCTCTTTTGTCTGTCGTTACACTTTTAAGATAAATGTATTCAGTAAAAACAATTATGAGAAACACAACAGTTCAGGAAACACAGACTCTAGAAATGGCAACATTAAAAAACATCAAATGCTTGCTTTAAAACCTTATAGTTAATGAGATTTGTGACAACTTGCCCCAGTCTCCCCTGCATTGCCATGCATAAGTGTTTCATTTCTAATTCAGCTTTGATTATTAAATATAAATGTGAAAGATCTGAGGCATCGATTGATCCTTTTCCCAGAGTATGAAGGAAGTCAGCAGTGACTCTGTGCTGAAGAAGTGTATGATTTATCACAGTTAGACGGCCCGCAGGGTCTCTCTGGAGACGGATGCCGGTTATTGTACAAGACTGCGGGTGGCCCGGGCTCCCAGGGGATGCACAGATGTTCAGGAAAACACTGTAACTCATTATGATTTACCTACTAACAGAAACTAGGACACACTGCAGAACAACGCACCTGGAAACAGCAGGGCTCCATTACAGATTGGCCTCTCTGAAGGAAAGATTTAGCAGTATAAAATGGATGCACTATATTTAAACATTACTTCTCATTTTCTGAATTCAAAGCCTTGGACCTTAAAGTGCAAGTTTGTTTGTTTGCCTCATAATGACCTCTGAAACAGCTCGGTAAAAATCAGGACATTAAGAACACTGTGGTCAAGCGCTTCTTTTGGAAACTTATTAACCCTAAAAGGAATTTATGGAAAATTCAATGCAAGATGGCCTGAATTACTGTATGCATTAAATTTAGTACAGTAAACCAAATTCAATATTAATATGGAGCAAAAAAGCTAAATGTACATTTATAAAGCATATTCCAGAAGTAAAAAAACCTTCATTTTGATTTAATAAAGATATGTTGGATAATTAGATCACTCTGCAACGTTCCTCTGATGCTTAATAATGCACATCAGTTTTTACTCTGTTTGTGGAAAGCGTCTCTAGCTTTTTCTCTCTGTTTCTTTATGCGTGTCTTTCATTATCATTGTGTCTTTCACACTCTTTCTATACGTCTCTCACACAGCCCTCCCGGGATGCAAAAAATGCTAATACGTGTCAGATAAACAAACAATGAGAAATGGTGGTCCCATGACCTCGGCTTTGATCTCTGTGTGTTGTATTGTTCACTCAGGCCTGTTGTTCTGCTGAAAGTCTCTATGAAGCCTCAGCCACAGGCTTTTCACATCCAGTTTGTCGTGTATCAAAAGCATGACAATCTACTAAAAGAACAGAGAATGAAGAAATCAGATGGATTCCCGATCAGCTTTTGAATATTGGTTAGATAGAGTAAATAGCCAATCATCAGAATTTCTAAACAATGTAAACGTTTCTTGCCCATATAATGATGACTTCTCAACCCCAGTTAGTTGTTTAATATTTGATTTAATAATTATTTAATTTATACAATAATACTTAAATTCTTATCCCTGGTCAATTTATTTAATAATTCATATAATACTTAATTAATGTATACAATAATAATTGAATTGTCTTCCCTGTTAGATTATTTAATATTTTGAATAATAATTAAATCTACAATACTATTTCATTATTTTATATAATAATTATTTTATTTATAAAATAATCATTTTAATGTCAACCCTGGACCATGTTTTAAATATAATATAAAATAACTATTAAATTGTATTATTTTTATAATAATAATAATAATAATAATAATAATAATAATAATAATAATAATAATAATAATAATAATAATAATAAAGAATAATCATTTAATTGTCGACCCTGGCCAATTTGTTTTATATTTTATAAAATAATAATTTAATTTTATAATGATGATTTAAAATGTTATATTTTAATACATTTAAGCAATAATCATTTAATTGTTGTTTAACTGTTATTTAATTACTTTTTATTTTACGGTTAATTTATATAATAATTATCTACATTATTTTTTTTTTATTATATATTTTAAATTGCCCAACATAGTCTGATCAGAATTTTTTCAGTTATTAACAGTTATTTGGGAGGGAAAAGTGAAAAAGATGTACAAAAATCCAATTTTATTCTTCTAAACCTCTTTATAGTGATTATCTGTTAACAAAGAAAAAAAAAACGTGAACATTGTGTTTATGATTATTCAGTCAAGGAATTTTAATTCCACTAGCTGTGGATGCTTGTGGTAACCATGACATCCCAAAAAAAATATTTATGTACATTTTAATGATTTACCTACATTTAAATGGTAAATGTAGGTTATCGTTTGAAACAGTTCGCGTCTCCAGTAAGCATTAATCCACAAATGACTTAAGCTGTTAACGTTTTTAATGTGTCTGACACTCCCTCTGAGATAAAACAAACCAATATCCTGGAGTAATTCATTTACTCAAACAGTACACTGACTGAACTGCTGTGAAGAGAGAACTGAAGATGAACACAGAGCCGAGCCAGATAACGAACAACAGACTGACTCTTTCACGAGTCAAGAACCGTTTCTGTCGGACGCGTCCGATTCGTGAACCGAGGAGCTGATGATACTGCGCATGTGTGATTCAGCGTGAAGCAGACCGACACACAGGGCATCTGAACTGAACTGATTCTTTTGGTGATTGATTCTGAACTACATTTAAATGGTAAATGGTTTCAATTTAAACTCATGGTGATGGCACTGTACAGAGCTGTAAAAAGCAAAAGACAGACACAAACATCCTCCATACAACCTCCGAAACAACTACATCAGCAGCTTTCGTTGTTGACCCCAAGATTTAATGAGATGGTCCAATCCATCTAAACCTGCTTCTCCTACTATACATACCAAGAGTAAAGAAGCTGCTTCAGTGCTGCTACATTAATTAGCTCCAGCCTGAAAGCAGCCCCTTCTTTGACCATTTATTCTTCAGACGTCTCCTGAATCACCCACACAAGCTTTTAGGCCGTCCGTAAAAAAATGCAGCCTTTCTACACAAGATTAATCTGCTACGTTCCCTCCTTCACAAAAATAAAACAAGATCACTAAGCAAAATGTGGAACTAAACAAGTCTCACTCGCTGTGTCTTCCAGCCTATTTGTGTGTGTGTGTGTTTTTTTTTCTGTGTATAAAAAAGTGCAATGATACAGTATTGTTTTGGTGCAAAAGTTCATATTGCATTGAAACTGATTTGAATGTTCAATACAAATGCAATCAGATAATCAAATCATTAATCACTGGATCCAATTTATTAGTTTGATCAAATCACCCAAAAAAACAAAAAACATAAAACACATATGCCAAACACTACTGATAATTGGAAGATTATTTAAAGGATTAGTCAAAAATGAAATTTGCTGAAAAAGTACTCACAGTCATCCAAGATGTAGATGAGTTTGCATCTGTTTGCATTCCAAACAGTGGATAAAAACATCACAATAATCCACAACTAATCCACACGACTGCACCCAGCTAAAATGAGTCTTCTATCCATTATACTGCTTTCTCCAATGAAAAAGTGGTCTAGTCTGAATCCAAAGGGAAATGTGCAGATCAAGCACTGTTAACAAGCAAAAACAATCCCAAACAGATCGAAATAAATATGTTGGTGGATTTTGATGTAAGACAACTACAGGGAACAGACTTTATCACTTGTGACTGTAACTTCAACATTATGAACTCATATTTTGGCCAGAAGTTATGGTTTAAAGTTTAAAGAACTGGAGTGGTGTGGATTACTTGTGGATTACTGTGATGTTTTTATCAGCTGTTTAGACTCTCATTCTGACGGCACCCATTCAATGCAGAGGGTAAGCAAGGTAACCACTGGTAAGCAAGTGATGTAACTCTACATTTCTTTAAATCTGTTTTGATGATGAAACAAACTCATTTACATTTTGTATGGCCTGAGGGTTACTAAATTGTCAGCAAATTGTAATTTTTGGGTGAACTATTCCTTTAAGAGAAAATTATGACAGAATTGTAGTAGTGAGTGGATAAAACCTTTAACAGAATCCTTCACAATGAAGTTGTAAATGCACCAGGTCAAACAAAAGAAAGTCCTTAGAGGTTTGCTAACCCCATCCTTTTATTTCCATATCTACTGTTTCTCTTCCATAAATCTTTTACAAAAGGAAAAGGAGATAAAATGAGAGGTGAGGGTTGAGTACTCCTCCGCTCCAGTGTAATCCTGCTCTCTTGAATGAAAAAGCTGGATGCTCATCACACTTCACATACTGAAGGATTACCACACTGAGAGAGAGAGAGAGAGAGAGAGAGAAAGTGGTTTCTATTTTAAAAATGCAATCATGGGCATTGAATTTAGAAGGATTCAATTGTCTGTTGTCTGCTGTTACAGTATGTCCCAACTAAGGCCTAAATCAAACCTACACCCTTGAATAGTATATATATATATATATATATATATATATATATATATATATATATATATATATATATATATAGCAAGTATATATATCTTTTTTATAGCAATTCACTACAGATAGCCTCATGCATCAGCCTGCAGAACAAAATAATTATTTTACATTTATGAATCACAAATACTTTTATCTAACGCAATTTAAATTGCACTGAAAGCGTGCATATGATTAATTTGTGCATACCCCGGGAATTTGATTTTGGTGCTGCAGATTTTTATGTTCAGTTTTAATACTTAGTCTTATTAAGGTGCAGAAGGTGCCAGGTTAAACTAGACTGCAGTAAATGAGGCACTGGTTTTGGTGCAGTATCTGTGTATTTCAGCCGTCTGACTACTGGAGGATGAATTCATTTGCTACAGTAATATGCCGCAAGGTGTTTTGCATGTCACAGTAACTGTCTTAAAATGTTGCTATTTATATGTGCTCTGCAATTTTTCCCTCTTCCTGTTAGTTCCAGTCTAAAGAACAAAAGGTTTAAGACACATTTGCATAATTGGTTCCTGGGCACCAAACCAGAAGTCTGCAAGCATCATAATTTTGATAATATTTTAAGTCCATGTTAATAGTTTTAGGGTGGTAGGGAAACGTATAGGGTGAATACTGGTAAAGTGGGACAATGGGTTAAGTGGGACAGTTAAGCTTAATAATTTATATCTTTACATGGATATGTTTTTTTTTTTTACTAAAAATCAACACTGAGTTCATCAGTAGCAAGTATGTGATAAAAAAAAAAAAAAAAAAAAAATCTGTGGCTATGACATCACTTCCGGGGTGTGGCACATCATATTTAACAACCTTGCAGTGAACTGTGGTGGTAAGTAAAATGACATAGCATTATGAGGCAAATAATGTTAAGGTTATAAAAATAAAACAACTCATGGATCATTTGTAATTGTTACATATTTTGTTATAGGATGTAATGGTGAATCAGAATTTTTTAAAATTACATTCATATTAATCTTCTTGGGTTTTTTTTTTTTTTTGACACTGTCCCAGTTTGCCAATAGCATATTGTTAAATTGGGACAGGGTATTACTGGCAAACTGGGACAGTCATTCAAGTCATTCTAATGGAGGAATTGAGTAACCTTTTTATATATCCCTCATACATTTAGTTAGTTAGCTAGATATTTCAACAAAGACTGACTTAAACTACGCCAGCTCTCACGCATTCACCGTGAGACACACACAATTAACACTTTTCACACGCTCTCACGCCACACATCCATTTTCTCACGCACAGAAAAATCGCGAAGCAAAGAGGACACGGAGACCGACAGACTAGATAGAGCGGGTTACTTATGATATAAAAAAACTCAGCTCTCAGATTCTGTCAATTTTATTACGAAATTCAAACAATAAAAACCGTTTTGGTGCTTGTAAATGTGACGTGACAGATACCTAGAGCGCCACGTGACCCGATCATCTCTACTAGCTAATATTAAATAAACATGAATGAATAATGTTATTTTTTTACATATTTCAGAATCCAATGTCAGAAAAGAGGACAGGGAGGAAGGAGATAAGGAAAGCAAAGAATAGGCTAGGTCAGAAGCCAGGGCAAAAGTTGAACCAATGGAGTGAGGATAGGATGAAGGGTACTATTTAGAATAGTATCATATGAGCGGCTAAGACATTTGGATCATTATAAAAAAGTATGCAGAATATAAATTATCAGAAAGTGTCCCACTTTACCAGTATTCACCCTATGGTAGGATATTTGAATAATATGAAAAAAATAAAGGGTCTCACAGAACCTATTCATATTCTGAAAGTCTCAAACATTTCAAAATAAATATTGAAAAAAAAAATCAGTGTAAAAACAACTTTCAGTAAATTTGACAGAATTGATAAGCAGAAATTGAACTAAATGTTTGAACTTTAAATTCTAAAGTAGAAATATATATTTGTTAATATTTAGAATTAGATTTATTTTGTGTATTTTCTATTTTTAGTTTTAATTTTAAAGTTTTAGTAATTTGTGTTTTTTGGAGGGTATTTTCTTTTAAATATGTTTATATAGTTTTAGTATTTAGTTTTAGTTTGTTTAGTTCAAGTTATTTGAATACTTTAAATGAAAATGAGAACAATGGCAACAAACTGAAATAAAGTGTAAACTTTTTTGTATATAATTTTACATAATGTTTATTTCAAGTAATGAAAACAAAATATTTTTATGGTTTTGGTTTTAGTTAATAGCGGCAGGAGAGCCAGGATGAACGATAAGAGGACACACAGGTCTGGAGCGTTTGCACTGCAGGATAAGAAAGTAAAAATGAGTTGAGAACGAGCCGAGCCATGGCTTGAGACATAAACTGTTGTGTATAAACATTAATGGAACTAAAAGCATTACGGTCTAATGATACTCCGATAGATGTAATGAGTCATTTAGCAAAAGCTTTCATCTAAAGCAGCCGTGATTCCAGAAGTGTTTTTCACATTCTCCACAGGGTTTTCTGTGGTATAGACTTACAAACCAAATGAACCAGCTCAGAGATAAATCCCTATACAAACTCTGTTGTGAAGCTAAATATATTTGAACATTATTTGAAGGAAACAACTAAGGAACTGAGCTGTTGATATATTTTCCAAGCCAATTGACTACAGTACGCATCCCATAAACCTAAAAATTATTGCAAAGGTACAAAACAACTTCTAGACTTCTAGAAATGTAATATATGTCTTAAATATAATACAGTTAATGGCAAAATATAAATGTTCATATGTTATTACCAGTAACATGTATTTGGCCCATTATAAACCTACTGACTTGATATTTATTATATGTAAAAAAAAAAATACAATAAAAATATGAATGTTAATTATATATTAACAAAATATTAGTGTGGTAGTGAGGACAACATTTTTCATAAAAAGTATATGTCTTCCAATGTTCTTAAGATGTTTAATAAAAAAAAAGGTACTAGTATAGGAAATAGCTACTATTATGCCATAAAAATAAATATATCCTATAATTTATTTAAAATAGTACATTTATATTAGTAAATGTTTACTAATTTTCTTTTTAATAAACATTTTATTTTATTTTTAATAAATATTTCCATAATAGTCAATCTTTGGATTTTAAATAATGTATATCCACTTAAAATGAATTTGCATAAAATGTACATTACCATCACAAACATAGAACTCAAGAAAAACGAATACTTTTTCCTGAGGTTTTGGAACATAGAGTCAGTGTAAACATTGTATGTTTTTATAAATGATGTCTTATTGCTGATGGCTTGAGGTTATTAAACACAAGGGCCACCAAAATATCAACCGGAATGAAGAACGTCATGAAAGGGAAAGAGAAGCAGAGCTATAAAGGAAAAACATGACATGAATGCACCATAATGATAATCCATTACAGACTAACCGACAGAAGATGAATGGAGGACCAATGACCCTTCAGAAACCAGCAGGATCAAAGTGTATCAGGACGCAAATGGACCATCACAGTGGAGAGAAACAGAGCAGAAGAAGTACTTTAGTTTCTGTAATGCTTGCTTTCATTTCAAATGACTAGAAACTTCATGGTGATTTATTACAAAAACAGTTCTTTGTTTACAACTTTTTTTTTTCATTCTGTTCCTCACTTGGTTCATTAACAGTGTGCTATAATGAAGCAGCCCATGAGAACCGCTGAGTGGCAGTGACCTTCTTTTAGAACGTTCCGGAATGCTCCAGCGATAACATTAAGCTCTTTTTTAATGGGCCTGTCTACATGCAATCCCCGATTCATTTAGAGAGGAGGACGAGATGTTAAATGTTTGAAATAAGTGCAGGAGGGACTCTGAAGGTGACTTAAGTGCAAACACTTGAGCAATTATAAAGTATTTTCTTGGTTTGTCAGCAAATTCTTTTCCCTGAACATGATTATGCTGCACAATCAAGTAACTTGTTTTGGCAGCATTGCATGTATCCTTCATGGAGAAGAAATTAATGCACTGAAACACTTTTTTTTTTTTTTTTTTTTTTTTTACAGATTGTTGGAATGCATAACTGTCAAGTAAATTTGCAGATGAAGCAAGAAAAATTTTGATTTATAAATATGATTTATTCTATACCTATTTTATCTAATAAAAAGTCAAATAAAGTATCAACAAAACGTGTCGAAATTTGCAGAACTACTGTATATAATGATATGGAATAGGCCATCTGAGATGTAGACAAGTTTGTTTCTTCAGCAGAACAGGTTTGGAGATATTTTGCATTACATTACTTGCTCACCAATGGATCTTCTGCAGTGAATGGGTGCCGTCAGAATTTGTAAGAAACAAATCCATCAATATATTTTTCACTTAAAATGGTTTCTTTCGGCTTAAACAAACGTCCAGTAATCTTGTCTGAATCGGGAAAGAAATCTATACAAATCAATCACTGTTTACAAATGAAAACGGTCAAAAACATTTCTAAACAAATATGTCTGTATGATTTTGTTGTGAGAGGATAGTAGAGAATGGGCTTTTTCACTGGAGGAAGTGTTATTATGGATTATGGATTTGTTTTTGTGTTTTACAAACATACAACTTTTCAATTCACATGATATTAATTGATGGAATGGAGTGTTGTGGATTATTGTGATGTTTTAATCAGCTGTTTGGACTATCATTCTGACGGCACCCATTCACTGCAGAGGATCCACTGGTGAGCAATAATGGAAAGCTCTTTTTTTTCTCCAAATCTGTTCTGATGAAGAAACAAACTCATCTACATATTGAATGGCCTGAGTTTGGAGGGTGAGTAAACATCATTTTTGGGTAAACTATTCCTTTAACGTGATCTACCTCAAGCAATCAGTGTAAAAGTGTAGAAAGTGTTGCTTCTTTTCAGTGAAACCGAATATTCTGTAACTCTCTGTTTGACTTTCACTGATTTTTGAGATCTAATGGGTTTTGAAGGCTCATGTGTGCTTCGTTTGGGTTACATAATAAAATGACACAAACTCAAGCTCATTCTCTCATACGTCTCAGTGAAATGAGACCTGAATTTACCCTCAGCGCACATTTGCATCTTTCTGATCATCAGAATATATCATAAATAACCAGCGATATGCAACATGAATGAATCAATAAATAAAACCAAAGAATAAATAAAACTCTAACTACGCTAAAATGTCTCGTTTTAAAGATTTTCCACATTCCACATCAGCAAGATTTTTAATATAAAAGTTTCTTGTGCTCATGAAGGCTGTATTTATTTGATCAAAAATACAGAAAAGGATTCTTTTATGAATATAAAATGTTAAATACACACACACACACACACACACATACATACAGCATTTATTCAAAATGGAAATCTTGTGTTACAATATACACAACTCTTCTGAAGTTATATTTTTCTTTCTTTTTTTTTTTTTGAAAGAAATTAATTCTTTTTTTCAGCAAGGATGTGTTAAAATGGATAAAAAGTAATTGTAAAGACTCATAATGTTAGAAAAGATTTTAATTTTTAATAAATGCTGTTCTTTATAACTTTTAATTCATAAAAGAATCCAGACAAAAACTATCACAATTTCCAAAATAATAATTCCAATAAAAATAAAAAATATGAAGCAGTAAAATTGTTTCCAGCTCTTATAATATCAGCATAATATCTGATAATATATAATATTAGAATGATCTCTGATAAATCATGTGACACTAAAGACTGGGGTAAAGATGCTGAAAATTCAGATTTGATCACAGAAATAAATGATATTTTAAAGTATATTAAAACAGAAAACCAATAATAGAAATTGAAATAATATCTCACAAAATTACATTTTTTTTTCTGTACTTTTATTAAATAAATACAGCCTTGATGAGCACAAGAGAAAAAAACATACAACATTTTACTGATCCCAAAATTTTGAACAGCACTGTATATGCACACTCACTTAAGCAAATGCACACAACTTTGCATCACATAAATCAATAAGCTATTGGACTGCCTTATTCCAGAATCTCATTTGAATTCACTAACATAAGAAATGCATGAGGAATACATATGAGATATTGATAGCAGGGAGCAATTATGCCATGAAAAAAATATCAGTGGCATAAAAATAGGCACGTCCAAGGAGTTCACTGTTATTGAAACAGTAAAAATCTTTAAATCGTTTAAAATATTTCATGAAAAGATCACATTAAAACTGTCTAACCACAAAATATTTAACATCTCTGTTTATTTTTGATACTTTTTCAAATATATTTTATGCATTCGTTTTTGTCACACACCTGGACTCATTTAGTGTTTTTGCCCCAGTGACCCAGTTTCTGTCTTCCGTGCTTAGTTTGATTAGTTCCCAGGTGTGTCTATTCTATTCCTCATGTGTTCCATGTCCCTGTTAATTTAGTTATTCCATCCACCTGTGTTTCCCCATTATCCTTTGTACTTAAGCCTTGTCCTTTCAGTTCTGTTTTGTCGGGTCTTCATTTGCCACTTGCTACTTACGTGTGTCTACCTCTGTGCTCCATGTTGGATATCCCCTGTGTTGGATATATTAAAAGCCTTATTCTGTTTATCCTCGACTCCGTATTCCTTCAGGCAGCGTAAAACCGTGACAGAAGACCCGACCTAAAGAAGAAAATAGAAAACTGTGTGTTTTTCCCCTCCGTTTTGTTTTTGTGTTTTCAAAGTCTTTTTGTTTCGTAGTGTTCTATGGATCCCCTCTATCGTCCCGAATTCCTCATCCTTCTGCTGAAGCAGGAAGGACGTTCTCTCGAGGACCATACCAGACAGTTTATTCTATTAGCTAATGCCACCAGCTACCCGGACAACGCGCTCTGCACCTTCTACAACACCAGCCTGAACTCCAAATGCAGAGCGTTGTCGTCCGAAGATGGTCCTCGAGAGGATTTCGCCGCATTCGTGGAGTGGACTCTGGCGAGAAATGGGTCACCTCTCACCGTCTGCCCCATAGAGGACCTCGCCAGCCCCACTCCCGACCCAGAGACCAGCCAGCCACCATCACGCCGCACGGAGCCAGAGCCCACCGCAGCCGCAGAGTCCGAGCCATCCACTGACAGGGAGCCGGATCTCGAGAGCGCGACTGACCAGGTGTGTGAGCCGGCAACACTGTGCATCGTGGGAGTCCTCGTGGAGATCGAGGGCGTGGAGGAAAGCCCTGCCCACACTCCTGCGACTGAGGGTGAGCTATATGCAGTCTCTGAAAGTCATATGGAGCAAGTTCTGGATCTGATGGACTGGTCTACGGAGGTAATCCCTAATATTCCTGTTTCCCCGCTGGTTCCGTCCAGCCCTGATTCCCCTGTATACCCTCTCAGTCTCCCACTCCTACCTCCTCCAGTCATTTCCTCTGCTCCATTTCCGCTGGTTCCGCCCAGCCCTGAGTTTTCTGTTTCTCCGCTGGTTCCGCCCAGCCCTGAGTTTTCTGTTTCTCCGCTGGTTCCGCCCAGCCCTGAGTTTTCTGTTTCTCCGCTGGTTCCGCCCAGCCCTGAGTTTCCTGTATCTCCGCTGGTTCTGCCCAGCTCTGAATCTTCTGTTTCTCCGCTGGTTCCGCCCAGCCCTGAGTTTTCTGTTTCTCCGCTGGTTCCGCCCAGCCCTGTATTTTCTGTTTCTCCGCTGGTTCTGCCCAGCCCTGAGTTTCCTGTGTCTCCGCTGGTTCCGCCCAGCCCTGAGTTTCCTGTGTCTCCGCTGGTTCCGCCCAGCTCTGAATCTTCTGTGTCTCCGCTGGTTCCGCCCAGCTCTAAATCTTCTGTGTCTCCGCTGGTTCCGCCCAGCTCTGAATTTTCTGTGTCTCCGCTGGTTCCGCCCAGCTCTGAATCTTCTGTGTTTCCTGTATTCCCTCCCAGCCTCCCTCTCCCGCCTCCTCCCAAACCTGCTGGTCCCTCTACTCCTCTTTCGCTGGTTCCGTCCAGTCCTGATCCTCCTGTCCTTCCTCCCATCCTTCTCCTCTCTCCTCCTCCTAGACCAGCCAGTTCCTCGTCATCCCTGCTGGTACCAGCCAGTTCCTCGTCATCCCTGCTGGTGCCAGCCAGTCCCGCAGCTCACCCTCAGTCCGCGCCATCGGGGCGCGGTGGTTCGCCGCTGGACTGCCAGTCTCCAGCTCCGCCTTGGCGTGTTAAGGCCCTGTCTCCGCCTCCAGCCTCCGAGCCCTGGACTCCTCCTCGGTCCTTCGACCCAGCGGCTCCGCCTTGGCTCTTAGCTCCCTCGTCTCCACCGTGGCCTGTCATCCCACCTGCTCCACCGGGCTCCCTCGTCCCTCCGGCTCCACCTTGGTCAGTCGTCGACCATCCGCCGCCTCGGGACTCCACTCCTCTGGTTCCACCTCGTCACTCCATCCCTCCGGCTCTGTCAGGCTCCTCCTTCCCTCCGGTTCCACCTCCATCCTCGGTCGCTCCGGCTCCACATCGGTCTGCCAGGACCCTGCCTCCGCCTTGGTCGCCTGAGCCTTCAGCTCCACCTAGGCCCTCCGGATCCTCGACGTCACCCTGGCTCTGCGGCTGTGCTGCTCCATCTTGGGCTCCTCACCCACCGGTGCAGTCTCCGCCTGTCGGCCCCCTGGTGTCGTCGACCCTTCCTTCACCATGGCTCCTCCCGCCGTCGACTCCACCTTGGATCTCCGTCCTGGCTGGTCTCTGGTGGACCATCTGGCTCCTCCTGCTCCTGTCTCCTCCCTGGCTCCTCCCTCCGTCGTCTCCTCCCTGGCTCCTCCTTCTGTGGTCCCTGTCTGCTGGCCCCCTCCTGGGAGTCCGTCCTCCACCGGAACCTCCTCCCAAGTTCCCACCCACGCCTCCCTCGGTTGTTTCTACGGTGCGAGGACGCACCTACTGGGAGGGGGGAGTACTGTCACACACCTGGACTCATTTAGTGTTTTTGCCCCAGTGACCCAGTTTCTGTCTTCCGTGCTTAGTTTGATTAGTTCCCAGGTGTGTCTATTCTATTCCTCATGTGTTCCATGTCCCTGTTAATTTAGTTATTCCATCCACCTGTGTTTCCCCATTATCCTTTGTACTTAAGCCTTGTCCTTTCAGTTCTGTTTTGTCGGGTCTTCATTTGCCACTTGCTACTTACGTGTGTCTACCTCTGTGCTCCATGTTGGATATCCCCTGTGTTGGATATATTAAAAGCCTTATTCTGTTTATCCTCGACTCCGTATTCCTTCAGGCAGCGTAAAACCGTGACAGTTTTATTCTTGATCCTGACTTTCAGTATGAAACTATGAACATTAAACAGTAAATATACACATGACAAGCAGTGAGGACATTTCATAAATATCAAAAAGATATCAAAAAGGAAGTTTGATGTCAGCACTTCTGTGGACTTCCTGTGGACAATGGGAAATGTTACAGATGTTATATTTTATCTTAGTTATTATATTTCAATCATCTATTTTTTTTTTTTTTTTTTTTACAGTTTTAAAGTTTTAATATAATAACATTGATAAGAGCAGAATACACAATAATAAATATGTATAAATGAATTAGTAAAATTTGGTGCACATATAAACTTCCTAAAAAATATTTCATGCCATCTACTCCAGCAGGATCTAGTTTAATGAATAAAAACAAAATAAAGTGATACTGAATATTAAGAATGTTTGGTAAAGGTAAGCAAGCTGTGAAGAAAAGTTGTCCACTTGTGCAGTCTGTCACTGAGACTGATTTCATTTCTCAAGCTCATGTGTAAGACACTGGAAGAATCTCTCACAGGCTGATATATCCATAGAGAAGATGTCCAAGTCTCTCATCTGTATGTGTGTTTCTGTGTGTATCTATACTGGTGCTGGAGTGTCAGAGCGAACACTTGTCAATCATCATCATCAGGCCTCATGCTGAAGAAGAGCTAGACTGGATATTGTCTGTAAAATAATCAATACTTATTACTTTTGGATGGACTGAAATCACTGCAAAATACTGCTGCTGCACCATAATTATTTTCCATGGAAGTCTATTATCATGATATCAGCTATTTCTCT
Organism: Carassius auratus; assembly: GCF_003368295.1. NCBI lineage: Eukaryota > Metazoa > Chordata > Actinopteri > Cypriniformes > Cyprinidae > Carassius > Carassius auratus. The sequence continues at coordinate 26,243 of NW_020526942.1, read as the reverse complement.
CTCTCTCTCTCTCTCTCTCTCTCGCTCTCTAATTTGCTGTTATACTCTATAAAACTCCATATACAAGCCTTTTTTTGCACAGGCCTATCTAAAGGGTTAATGGTCCCACCTAGTGATCAAATCTAAAAATATTTTTTTTACCTCTTCCCATAAGGGAAAACCACAAACAATCAAGAATGCATGATTATATGGTGCCATGGCTTTGCAATCAAAAAATGTAGTTATAATGGAAGTCAATGGGGGCAAAAACAGCCACCAACAACAAATGAGGGAGAAAAAAAATTACTATCTAATGCTGCACAAAAACTAACAATGCATCAAAGCCAATCTTGTTGCTAATCTTTGACATGCCCAATACTGTGATAAAAGGTAAAAAAATATCCAGTCCACAATCACTTTTTATATTGAAAATATGTAATTTTGTGTGGTTTATTTTCCCTCAAATCAATGACATCATTTATGAACTTGGTAATTAAAGAGTTAAAATCTTGGATTTTTTTTTTCTCACATTTGGTAGTTTTGATCAGGACTGAGGTTGATTAATAGATTCATGCCAAAAAAAGTGGAAAAATATTTATCTGATACATTTTTACAGTAGTTTAACTTAGTGGATGTTTTCATCCACGAACATAATGAAAGGGTAGTGAATTTGCCCACAGTGTAGCGTTGAGTACAAAATACTGGTCAAAATGAGATTGGTCACCAAAAATCATTCCGTTAGCTCAAACAGAGAGAAAGTTGTAGCCAAAATAAGACTCAACTTTACCCCCTGGTGGACGAAAACGTCCCCAACAACGCATAAGGGTTAGTCTCATTCCATCTAAGTGGGTGATTCTTGGTCAGATTAAGTGGCAACATGAAGAAGACAAAAGTCAAAATGAGTGCTTACATGCTAAACATCAACTTGAAGATAACGTGCATCAGAAAACATTTAGAAATAATATCTCCTTCTGCAGAAATCCTGAAAGGCAAGAAGTCACAAAAAGTAATCTCATTTAAACATTTCACACTGAAGAAAGCTAAATAATGCTAGTTCTAGAAAGAAAAAAAGCAACCAAACTTGATTTGATTATTAGGTAAAATTAAAAATTAAATTAAAATTAAATTAAAAATTAAGTCATAATTTAATATTTTATTTTAAAAATGATGGCAAAAATTAATAAAATAAAAAATAAATGACATTGAAATTAATTGAAATTACATTTAGATAAGAAATAAAATAAATTAAAATTACCCTATATATGTAAAATAAAGAATAATATAATAATATAATATAGGTGTTTACCAAAAGCACCTAAATCGGAATTTAGACAGATGCATTACAGATGCATCAGATAAAGAGCAAGTGTGCATATGAGAGAGAGAGAGAGAGAGAGAGAGAGAGAGAGAGAGAGATGCCACAGGCTCACCGCACACTCCTTCAGTCAGGTTTTCTTCTTCTTTTTTGAGCTTCCTCAGTCTTGCAGGTATGAAGACAGCCGTATGAAGAACCGCAAAGACAAAAGAGGCTTCGTTTCAGTGTCTCCATCTCAACATCCGCTGTGCAGAACGATGCAGGTGTCGCGCGGGGCTGAACAGGAGCTGTCCGCGGTGCTGAAATCGAGCGCTTCGGTTCCACAGAGACATTCATCGACGTGAATGCAAGACCAGCGGAGGACAGTCACATCTAGCCTGCGTGGAAAGCATGAGGAGGGTTTTCATGCCCACCCCGCTGCTCATATTGAGCTGTTTCGGAGCGTCTTGGGTCTTGGCTGGTAAGTTTACAAGATTGCATTCCATCAATGCTAATGGAGCCTTTATGTGGACTGCTGCACACATTCTTTTAATTATGACATCCGATGAGGCATTACGAGATAGTTGTTGTCACATGTGGCATGTGTAATGATTTGAAGTCTGAACCTTCGCGGAGAGCCTGGTAAAATATAAAGCATTAAATTAATTTGGTCAGAGCCAAAAGCCATGCTTGAACTGAACCGAAATATTATAGCAATAATACACACCTGTTGCATCATAACACACACACACACACAAATCACACAGTGTCTCTCGAATGCAGTGCATCATAAATCTCTACTAGATTGTGTGAATTCAATTACATTATCGACCGCAAAAGACAGCAGACAGTGTGTCTTGCGTTTAGGCTTATTGAAATTATGAATATAGTTTAGTAATATTTCATATTTAGCTATGTTATACATGTGTTTTTGTTTTTTACAAATTTTTGATAGTTTAAATCAGATTATTTGGCACAAAAATGAAAATCTAAATATATAATTAAATTGAATTATAAATAAACGCAAATAAAAAAAAACTTTTTTAAATTAAATATAAGATTAATACATAAATTAACTTAAAAATAAAATAAAACTGAATCTGGCATAAAAATCTTCTAAAAATGCAATTACAGAAAAAAACTGATTCTTTAGTGATTCTGTTCTGCACAAACCTGTCACCTTAAGCACAACATCAAAAAGAAGCTTCTTCTAATGCAGACGATGCCTGCGAAATAATAAATCCAAACTGCAGCCGACACATTAATGTATGGGGCCATAAATTTTTCATCTTAATGCACCATATTCAAGCCCTAGTAAAGACGGAAAAGCCATGAATCAGGATATAAACTGGCTTCTGGCAGCTGCGAGCCTGCAACCGTCATACCCTTGATGCTTTCAGAGGCTACTGTTACAAGAGAAACTCAAAGGTTGAGCTGTTAGTAGAAAAATGCAATTTATGTTATTATTTATTTATGCCATTATTATTATTAGATTTTTTTTAACACAAAAGGAAAATTTGTGGTGAATCTTTTGTGCAAAAATCACTAAAGCTGTAGTCAACAAGGCTTGTGAAATATATTCTGAAGTCATATGACAGCTTTGGGTGAGATATACATTCACTTAGTCAGTGAGTCATATACTTATATACACTTCATCTTTATGGTGTTTTGGTGTTTTGTTTACTCGGTGTAAATCTATCATAAATAAAAAGCTCCATAGGCTTGTGTTGGTTGCTATGGAAACAAAGAGGAAGTGAGTGTGAATGTCTTTGGAATGAAAGTGTCCTGGTCCACATTTGTGTATTTTGTTAAGCAGCAAATATTATATCTCCCTTTTCATCTTTACAAACACATACACTCGTTATTATGGAGTTGTTGTTACTGACTAAAACTAAAATAAATACTTTTTAAAATAGTGTTGAACTATTAGTAGTGGTTGAATTGAAATAAAGCATAAAATAAACATTAAATGAAAAACAAACAAAACATCATTGGTATCTAACTGAAATAAAAACTACAAACTGGAAATAAATATTTCAACTAAATCTTAAAATCTAAATAGTAATATTTATGTGACTGTTCAATCTTCCATTTAAGGCCAAGACCAGAGTTGCTATTTTTAACTAACTAAACATTTTTAACTAAAAATAGTTAACAAAAAAAAAAAGGTTGAAATAAATAAAATGCACATTTTAGAAGAAAAAAAAAGATCTTCACCTACTAATTTCACCTACTAACTGAAATTAAAATAACTAAAAATATAAAAACTGGAAGCTAATTCAAACTATTAATAAAAAAGTATAATGGTAAATAAATAATACTAAAATAACACTGAAACTTAAACACTGTCTTTCCTCATAAAGAGCAAATAATTATTGGTTCCTATTAGAGTATATTTTTCCATTGTCTGGCAACTGTAAATAGTCTAAAGCTAATTAACTGTATTGTTTTGTGTCATGAACATCCCTTACCTGTGATCAATTCATGCGATGGCTTCATGTGGCTAATTGCTTTGTGTTAAGGCGAGATTACATTCAAAACCTCTAGAGGAGCATTCAGTTCAAGCCTTCCTTCATTTTGTTTTGTCTTTAGTACAATCATCTTGACCTATTTTTCTTGACAGAGTCATTCTTTATGTTCAGCCTCAAGTGATTTTGTCTGAGATTAAATAAAAACAACCTAGAATTGATCCAAATAAAGTATATATACAGTGTAACATCGGTGTATGCCATAGCTGATAGTTCATGATATTGTATATGATAGCAAAACAAAAATAATTTAATTGAAGTGCTAAAAATAATGTTTTGTAATGAATTAAATACAGATATTTAAACAACAGTGCGACTGGAGTTAAGTGTACCGTTACGTCCCCCTCGGTGTCTAGGGGTGACAAGGGGAGTAACATATGCTACTTAAGAAAAAATAACAATTGTGTCGGTGAACTTGCAAACAAAATAGTGTGAGAGAGAGAGAGAGAGAGAGAGTTGACTATCTGTAATCCCAGCAATCACACTCATGGAAACCCTTCAAGATTTTATTTACAATGCGAAGTCTTTTTACAGCATTAAAGGGTAAGGGAAAATTAGAGGTTTAACAATATGGATAATTCAAAAAGAAAGAATAAGGCGCTTGTAGCTTCAGGAGGGGGTTAAGGCCAAAATAACAAACAAAAAGGGGCTAACTGAAAACAAAGTAATCTAACTTACCTAGCAAACAAAACATCAAAATCAACAACATGTCTCTTCCCTGACTTCCTCACGGTTCCACAAAACCAGGAGAAAAGCATACGTTGATAAAATAAAAGTGGCACCCGCCTCCTTACTGCGTCTGCAGGCAGAAGAACAAAAGAAACAAATTTCTAATCACTACAGCCAGTACAACAGGCTTTCTTGAAGATACACTACAGGCCCTGATCACACAATAGCAATCAAATACAACAGGCTTTCTTAAAGCAGCAGCACCACTGCTTAAACCACCAACTGGGAAAACAGACAAGCCAAACTCTCTCTGGTGTAGTGTCCGTTCCCTCTGTTTGAATACAAGCTCCTCTCCACAGCTCTGACGAGGAACAGGTGACATCAATTAGGTCTTCTGTGAGAGGACAGGGAGGAACAGAGGAAAACCAGCAAAAACTACACCTCCCAACAGGATGTCAGGCATCAATGAAGCACAGTTACATACGGAGTTAACGCACAGTATTAACAGCAACAATGACATACATCTTAGGATATAACAGTACAGTCCGTTTGTTTATTTTCTGCCCGTCTTCTACATCTATGTGGGATGCTTCATTTATAATTCAACAGTATGTGAATGTTATTGCTGCCAGAATGCATTTCTACAGCCTATAGAGAAGTGTATTTAATACAGGCATCAAGCAGAGGATACTGTAAATGTCTAAGCAAGATATTAAGCTTGAAACATACAGTACTCCACAGATGCTTCAGCTATGCAAGCATGATTTTATGCATCATCTACATGTGTCAGAGCACCATCCAGAAGACAAATGCATGTATGCATTCTGCAGTGGGTGCTATAGCATGCATTAGCATAAACATTCACAGTCATTTGCCCAGCCGTTTTTCATAGTTTGCAGAGAATCATGGTGTAAGAGAAAGTGGTACAACCATATAGGGAATTCTTTCTGAATGTGTCTTGTATGTTAGGCACAAATACGTTAAGTTACTCTTAGAGCCTTAAATACAAACACAATAACAGAAGCAACACTTCTACACAGCTTGCTGTTGCTTGAGACTGATTTGTGAGTCTTTCTTTCATAAGTCAGACTACACTGATCACGCTGTATGATGTTATTGCGCTCACTATAGTGAGGAAAAATAGTGATGATTTTCCACATTTTTATTTTTTATTATTGCTTACTTTTGCCAAAACTTCAGTATTAATATATGTGTGAATGTCCAACACTTCATTTTGGGTTTTCATAGACCCCTTGCATGAAATATGATTGCAATAAATGTTCATATACTAAGAATATCTGCTCTCACTGTAGCAATGCTACAACCTGTTTCTTCATCACATGACATGTAGGCAAGAAGGAGCTCATATGCATGAAAATTTTATCTGGGACACCTTTAATTGCACCGGACTCACTGCAGGTGGGCAAGTTTCTCATACGTCAGCCCTCTAAAAGGCTTACATCTAGAAACAGAGTTTACATGTAATGTTTGTGGAATAGAGAAAAACTATTCTAAACAGTAGAGAAGAGAAATAGCAATGCTCTCTGAAGCACACGGCACTCATTCAGCAAACATCTTCTGCTCACCAAGACTGCATTTATTTGATCAAAAACAGTAAACAAAATAAAAACAATAAAATATTATCCTAACTTAAATAACTGTTTTCTATTTGAATATCTTTCAAAATGTAATTTATTCCTGTGATGCAAAGCTGAATTTTCAGCATCATTACTCCAGTCTTCAGCATCACATGATCCTTGAGAAATCATTTATTATATATTTATTAAGCAAATCAGGTCAAATTAAAACACAATTAAACTCCTCACATTGTTACGTATTAATATTACAACACTCAGAAATGAAAATATTGCCATTTAATCACCCTGATGTCCTCCAAAACCTGTATTTCTGTTATTGTTCATCCTCATGATGCTCTTTATCATCGATGAATCACACATTAAGACCAGGAATGTGCATAAGAAAGTAAATGAATAAAATGTTTACATTTCAAAGATTTTCAGAGTATAAACGTCTAGCAAATATTAAGTAAACATTAATAAATAAATAAATAAAATCCAAAAAGTTCACTTTAACTATTAAGTCCCCAAATCCCCAGCCCAAAAAAAAAAAAAAGAGAGAGATTATCTGCATGAACCAACTTTGTTTTACCCAGACAGTTTGGCTGCTCCAGTGAACGTGTCCATCAGAGATCTAAAGGGCAGCTTTGCTGTGGTCACATGGGACATCCCAGATGGGGAGCCAGTCATCGGCTTTGCCATCACACAACAGGTAACCAGAACATGGAGAGAGAGAGAGGGAGAGAAAAGTCACATACTCAGCACTCTCTATATAGCATGCATATATTTGTATGTTCATTCAAAATCATTTGTTTATAGTGAAAAGTGAAGAGAAGGCTTTTTGTTAAATACTCTTGTATCTATCCATGACAGAAAAAAGACGTCCGCATGCTGCGCTTCATCCAGGAAGTGAACACTACCACGAGGAGCTGTGCATTGTGGGATCTGGAGGCAGATACGGATTATATAGTGCATGTTCAGTCCATCAGCATAAGCGGGCCAAGTCCCCTCAGTGAACCTCTGCAGTTCAAAACGCCAAAAGATTCTGAAACACAGGCTTCTAAGAGCAAAGGTACAACTGAACCTTCTTTCATTTTTCAATATGAATTAAATAATTAATAATCAATGTATTTTTCACAGACGAAGTGACCATGGAAGAAGTGGGTCAGAACGCTCAGCTCCGGGCAGGAGAGCTCATCATCATCGTGGTGGTTCTGATCATGTGGGCAGGTGAGTGATGGTTCATTGAACGGCATATTGCACATCTGCAGTGTTCATGTCATTTTTGTCTCTTTCAGGCGTGATTGCGCTCTTCTGCCGCCAGTACGACATCATCAAAGACAACGAGCCCAACAATAACAAGGATAAAGCCAAGAACTCATCCGAGTGCAGCACCCCTGAGCATCCGTCAGGAGGTCTACTGCGCAGTAAGGTATAACCGCTGGCCTGCGAGAGGCCAGACCACACTAGGCAGGTACAATCATCCCAAACTCAACTGACATTTCACTTCATGTTTCATAAGACCATCATCATTCATAATGCATTTCACATTTGATATCAACTGTGTTATTTTAGTTTCATTGAGGTACTGTTTTAGTTTAATATTTATTTTAAAAATATTTTTTATTTTATTTTACTTTTTATATTTTCCTTTTTCATTTAAAAGTAAAATTGTAGTAAATATATTTTTGCTGTTTTTTTTATGTCTGTGTTGTTTTTACTCGGTTTTAACTTTAGTTATTTTAATACATAAATACAGTTTAAGTAAAATATGAAATAACTCAAAAACTAAATTAAGTAAAATATAGAATAAGTTGTTAACTTTAGTTAATTGCACAGGTTAACATGATTTTTTCCCCCACTAATTTACTAACATTATTAAAACCAAAAGCTATATCTATTAATATTATTTAATGGACTTCCTTTATTAATAAAAATGTTAACTATAATAACCAATAATTTGGGTTTCTATAATTTTAGTCAATTATAACTCTAATGCAATGATATTCTAGTAAACATAAAAGTGCAGTAAAATCGCAGGTAATAAGTATATAATATAATATAATATAGTATAATATAGTATAATATAATATAATATAATATAATATAATATAATATAATATAATATAATATAATATAATATAATATAATATAATATAATATAAATACACTGAACTACTGTATTTTTTGTATGTAATGAATATTTTTGTATATTGAATATATATATTAACACTGTTAGATTTACCAGGTGTTAGATTTATCAGCATAAAACTGTTAGATTTATTAATTAATTATCCTTTTTTTATTAACAACTGTCGGTGCTTTACTGTACATTATGGGATTGCATTCTCTGGGAGCAATACATGTTATGCTGCTCAAAACAGTTAACATAGAAGCTGGTTTAATTATGTTGGCTTGGCTATCTTTTGAAACAGCCTTCGCATCCTTCATTTTTTCATTACTCCACTTATTGCACCATGTTCTGCGCTGATCACTCCAGGCCACCCTCCAATCCTCTCACATTAGACATCTGCTTCCACTCTCCGCAGTTCCCCAAGAACAACAACAATAACCCAATGCCATCTGTGAACATTATCAGAGTGTGACAGGATGGTTTCTGCCTCGATGGATTCTGTCTTTACCACACGGACACAGAACGGCTGTATGTGCTCATCCTCCAAACAGGAAGCAGGAATATTGGAGTTTCCTGAAAAAAGCTGGAATAATCCATAGCAAGCATCTGAAATATAAGCCAGAATGGTGAACTTTCACACAGACCCGCTCTGGCTCCAACAGTCTGGAGATGAGACATAATCTGTGGCTGTTCATGACAGAAGAGAGAAAGAAAGAAATGCAGGGAAAAAGACCCTTCTAACTTCTCTTTCTCACTTTACAAACAACTGGTGTCGTTAGGAAGATCTATGCCCATTTAAAATCTTCCTTTTAAACTTGAAAACTCTTGAGCTCTGCTCCTTTATCTGGTTTTCTCTTTTACTCTTTTCAAACGGCATGATCCACATTCCTCTCAATGGTGGTGATGGTTTTATAATACATTTAGAAGCCACTAAATGCAGAACATACATTTCAAGCTGTCAAAATGCTCTTGTAATATATATATATATATATATATATATATATATATATATATATATATATATATATATATATATATATATATGTATATATAGGGGGGTATGCAAGCATCAAGGGAACATTCCATTTTAGAATTTTGCAAACATGGGTACGTTCCTTTGAATGTTCTCTGAACATTCTGAAATAAAATAAAAAATGTAAGATGAATGTTCCACTAAAACTGTTTTTAGAACAATATTTAAGACCACTCTACACTATATTCTACTATAAACATGTTCTGGCAGTGTTCTGAGAATGTTTCTTGTTGGCTGGGTTGGAGTTCAAATGTCTGACACCACATTTAAAATATAGGATTTAAAATAGCACTTAAATACTTAAGGTTTAAGAATATAAATATTTTAAACAAAGAAAGGCTATAAAGTAAATAAGAAATATTTATAATTCTGCACAATTCCTGCACAAATGTATAACATTATTGATGTGATTGATACACGTGGTCAGATTAGTTCCTGAAGCTCAAGATTAGAGTTGTTATTTTCAAATAAAACTAAACCGTTACAACAATTTTCGGTTAATGAAATTATGCTGAAATTAAAAACTAAAAAAATAATGAGTTTAGATCCTAAAATTAAATTTATGCATATAGAGTTTATTATTATTATTATTATTATAAATATGACTTAACTAAAAAGCAAACTGAAATTAAAATGAAAGCTACAAACTTAAAAATGACAGCTAATTCAATATATAAATAAATACTACTATATTATATACAGCTGAAGTCAAACGTTTAAATACAACTTGCAGAATCTGCAAAATGTTAATAATTTTACCAAAATAAGATGAATTATACAAAATGCATGTTGTTTAGTACAGTACATACATTTGATTCTTAATACTGTGTTGTTGTGAAAACTTTAGCACCGATTGAAGAACATTTTTTCTTATTTAGTACTGCCCTTCAGAAACTAAAGAAGATAGTTACGTTTCCCAGAAGACAAGTTACATTTCACCTTTTGAAAAGCTTTCACTTTTGACTTCAACTGTATAAGTAAAATAACACTGCTCTTTGGAACAAGAAATTGAAAATAAACAAATAAAAACTAAACAAAGCGGTTTGAAACTTTTTGGACCCCAGTGTAAAATATGGGATTTTGCAGCAGTTAGAAAATTCACTAATAAACCTGAATATTGATATTTGAAATCACCAGGTTCTTACCTTTTACAAACTCTAAAGCACTGACAAAAATCTACAATGTTGGGTTTTTCATACTGCCTTGCTACTACTGAAAAGGACTTGTTTTTGGATTAAAGCTATTAAAACCACCTGAGTTGCACTCAAAAAAAAAAAAAAAACTTTATATAAATGTAAGATTCACCTTTTTGAATTGCATAAAAATGTTTCTGTCCATTTGGATTACATAGTTTTAATATAAAAGAACTAATAAACTTGCATATTGGACAGTCATACATTAATGAAACAAGTTTTCTGTAATAGTACTAACAGACTGACTGCATTTTAAATACACAGTAACCAGATTATGTATCCTATTTAAGTCATGCATTTTGCAACTACTATAACTGCCTGTTCCACAGCCAGACATATTTTATGTTTATATATATATTTTTTTTTACTAATTACTGTTTATTTTCATAATTAACTAATATAAACTGATTCTGAGCAAATTGAATAAATATGTTTTTAAAATGAGTATTTGAATAAATATAGATGCAAATAGTTAATAATAATTTGAGTGCAAAAATTGTACCTGTTTCATTTATGTAAGACTGACAAATATGCATCACATTTTTCACATTCACAACTTTTTAAGATTGTTAATGTTAAAACTGTGTAATCCAAACAGATGGCAATCATATGCAATTCAAAAACATACTGTAAATATGAAATTTGGGCCTGAAAAAAAAAAAGATTTATTGACCCCCCAGCACTGTTAGATACTATAATACTGTTATACTTCTGAGAGGTTGTGTATATTTCATTATTTAGTACATAGTGTCTTTTCTTTAACAAATGGAATTGTAGTAGAACTGAGTAATTTAAACATTCTAATAGTGCTTCTGTTAGTTCTACATGTTCTCATTATGATGTCAAGCCTGGTCTCAGTTATTTTAAATGGGGTGAGAGAATTTTGTGGTTGTCTGTAAGACAAGATGAATGGTAAAGGACATTTTCAGTATTCACCGGACAGCCGATCAGAGAACTTTTCTTCAGTGCTAATAATATCATGTTTCTCTAAAGGACATCCCCCTGTGCTTTCTCAATATCATCTCTGAGGAAGACTATCCTCCTCTCTAAACAAGGGCTGAACATGCTTCACATCAGCAATAATAACCACGGGGAATTCTGACCGGCCTCCAGGATTGCACTTAAACCGGCGGGACTGTCAACAGTGGTCGATAACAATATTTATCAAGACTGAAGTCACTGTAACTATGCTCTCAATTTTACTGTGTGCTTTTACCACACTATCCTGGATGCATTGATTGTCATTAAATCTGATGAATGGAACTGAAAAATCTGTTGTGCTGTGACTGCCACACTTCCTAAAAGCTGAATTCAGAATGGGAAAAGTAATGACTGTTTATTAAACAAATCAATATTCCCATCCTAAACTCCCACTAATGGGTTAATCAACCTTTAAATGTTTTGCTTATAGCCATTTCTGCATATTGGAATAGGAATAGTTCACTCAAAGATGAAAATCTGTGGGCAATTTACTGACCCTATGTTTTTCCATAGGAACAGATTTGGAGAAATGTAGCATTGCATTACTTGCTCACAAATTGATCCTCTGCAGTGAATGGGTGCCGTCAGAATGAGAGTCCAAACAGCTGATAAGAACATCATTGTAATCCACACCACTCCAGTCCATCAGTTAGCATCCTGTGTAGCAAGTAGTTTTAAGAAACAAATCCATTGAGATGTTTTTAACTTTAAACCGCACATTTCTCTCCTGAGAGGATCCATTGGTGAGCAAATGATTTAGAGTTACATTTCTCCAATATACTTCAATGGACTGAGAGCAAGTACATTTTATAGTTTTTGGGTGAACTACTCCTTTAAACTGAGGAAGAGAGAATGCATTTTGAACATTGAAAAAACACACTTTATGAGAAAGCGCCCTCTTCTGGCATGCATCATAACCCTAAAAAATACATGCAAGAGCAGATCAGACTATCAAATGTGTTATCATTTTGTCAGGATACCTAACCTACAGTATAATGTTTTTTTTTCTTCTGTCAATCATGCTATTAGAACCCTATGGTCTCCGAATGAAGATGCTTAATTTAACTTCCTGTAATCTCTGCTGCTTCTTTTGCAACAACTTCAGGATGGTCTAGATGAGGCTTTCACAAGGTTACACCCTGCACAGTGTACTTTAACAGGCCATGCTATAAAAATAATAGGAGTACATTTTATTAAATTAATAAAAAATCTAATTTTGTGTTTAGAGTGGTAAACTAAAGTGTCACTAATAGGGCATAAGAATCCACAGTGAAGAAAAACGACACCCAGTGTCCTCGAAACATTTACACGTGTACAAAACGTTTGAACTTATTTAGCCTAAATGACTTCCCTTTAAATTATATTCCTGTTTTAATTTTGATAATCCATGGCATATTAAACTGATATTGTAACCAAAATAAAAAAAATGTCCTATTTCCCAAAACTTTTTTTCATTTTATAAAATTACCTGGGTCTATGAAAAAAACAACATGACCAGAGACAGACAAATACAGTAAATCGTTTAATTTAAATGTATAAAGTTTATAAAACTGCTTTAAGCAAATGTAACACATGAACAAAATCAACCAAGAGGACGCAACATGCATGCTCTTCCTAAAAGTAACAATGATGTTCAACAGAATATTTTTCTACTCACAAAATATAAAATCTTTTACCCATGTCCCTTTATATGCATTTAATGTTAAAAATGTAACTGTAATTAGTTTACAAAATAGCTAAAGAAACACTGCAACGTTTGTCCTCAAAAAAGCAAACAGTACTATGCAACAATGTACAACAAAGAAAGAAAAATGACTAACAAATCAAATATACAGTAAATTGGACAGATTTGTCTGGCGACTGAACCTAAAACTACACAGCAGCTGTAAAGGTGAATAAGCACTGGTTGGGGTAAAGGACTAAACTCTACTGAGAATATTAATCATGCTACATTACACACAAATAAATATCAAACCACACACTATTTACATATCTGAATTCTACAAGCACCAAAAGACAAATATACTATATATTGTCTATTTATATATAAATCTTTTTACATGACGCCCAACACCACTATTATGAAACATGCAGTACAAAATACGCCACACACACCGTGAAATCACACACACACAAAAAAAAAATAACAACAACACACGCAAACCAGATTAGATTTCTCAGCGAGCAACTAACCAGCAGCACGAATCAATGATCCTCACCTTTATAGCGATGACAGAGAGAAAAGATATGAAACAAACGACAACAAATATACAGAACAATGAAGTAAAAATATTAAATAAATCAGAGCACTGGGCTCCTGTGGAAAATATCTGGCACTTTAGCAAAGCGTCGATAGGAAAGATGGCATCTTTTTTGCCACTCGTCAAGGGAGACTAACTGACATCTGGGATGGGACTGAAGATAATTCCTACAAACAAGGAGAAGAGGGGGAAAACATGACTGAAGGAAGACTCTAGAACTGAGAAAGCAGCACTCCTTTGAGAACTAATGAATATTCATGAACAGAACTGCAACTGCTGCGTTCACAAACTTTACACACACTTCAGTGACGACAAGACACATCATGGCTCATATAGAAGGATATAGTGACAAGCTCAGCAAAAAGATACTTTTTGGTTCAGATGTTTATTTGGCCAAAAAGATGCAATTTTGATAGCTTGTAATGTATATCATTGGGATTTTTCTAACATTATAACATACTACTTATAAATAGTACATATAAATTGTAAAATGCACTTTATATCTCCAGATAATATGTCAGAGTAAGATGATATTTAAATGCTTAGTGTTATGAAAGAAGCTCTGTAGTTTCAAAAACATAATGCAATGAGCTTTCTTCAAAGATCATTATTAGATCATTACTTAAGATCATATTTGATGCAAATAAACACGGCTTTTCTAAAAAAAAAATAAAAAAAAATCTTATCCATTGAGAATCAAGTAAATGTAAATTCGGTCAATCCACAGTCCAATGTTCATCTTGAAACATTAAAATATAAATTACATTTATAAAAATAATTAAAGATTTCACAGCAAGACGACATGTGGTTACATATACCTGAAGGGGGATAAATTATACTAACAGACTTCTACTGTGCTAAAAAGGTTAAACGATCAATTAGATGATTGTGTACACAACAGGTCTGCTCTTTACAGTTAAGAGCATCTGGTCTGCTCGATGGGGATCTTCCAGTGTTACGAAGGCTCCCTCTAGAGGACAGACTCCATTAACAGACACAAAAATCTGGTCACTTTTACATATGTACAGTACTGGTCATCCTAAGGTTTTTTTATGTTTTTGAAAGAAGTCTCATTTTACCAAGACCTCATTTATTTGATCAATATACAACAACACAGTAATATAATTTATTCCTGTAATAGTGCAAAGCTGAATTTTCAGCATCATTACTAAAGTCTTCAGTGTCAGACGATCCTTCAGAGATCATTCTAATATGATGATCTGCTGCTCAAGAAATTTTTTTAATAAGTGTTAAAAATATTTTTGGAGGGGGCTTTCATGTATTACATAAATGGTGCAATGAACGGCGATCAGTTTGCATGCTGGTAAGTGAACCAGACTTAATGATAAGAAACAATGACCAACAAAAAAAAAAAAAAAGAGAGATCAAGAAGCTAAACAATACTACAATATTTTAGATGTTAAAATACTATGCAGTCAATTTTCATGTGACTTTAAATCCATATTGGGTAGTTACCTGCTTTTATTATATTATTTACCCCTTCATTAAACATCCAGACACATTATGATAATGATAACTGGGTGAAGAAATGTGCAGGAACTGTCATACAAACAATTTCACAGTGCAAAACAGTCTTAATGCGTCTAAAAACAGGCTTCATTTTCAAAGTACTTTTTCTTTAAATTGGGCGTAAAAGGTGTTTTTGATGATTCTCATGAGATTTACCTCCGTGTGAGGTCTGAGGGGTGTTGCCAGTGTGGTCCGGTCCTTCCAGTTTGATGACTGGCCACAGTGTTCATCAAAGTTTGGAGCTCAGTGATGACACCTGCCCACACAGACATCACAACCTCAAACAACAATGTCCTACATAAATCACACTCATGCTAAATTTCCTAACTGATGCTATAATGTTTGTCGAAACACCAAGATGTAGATGAGTTTAGTTTGTTTCTTCATGGGAACAATAGCATTCCATCACTTGCTCACCAGTGGATGCTCTGCAGTGAATGGGTGCCGTCAGAATGAGAGTCCAAACAGCTGATAAAAACATCACAGTAATCCACACATAGATAATGTCTTGTGAAGCAAAAGGCTGTGTTTTTAAGAAAAAAATCCAATAGGAAATTTTTACAACTCGCATTAAATTCTGAACACATGCATTTTAGACTGCTTTGCTTGTAAACAGAGCTAGATCTGATTTAGATGTTTCTCTCCGGATTCAGATGAAATGTACTTTTTCATTGGAGAGAGTAATACTGTGGATAGAGGACTCATATATTAGATGGAATCAATGGTTTGAAATTAAAACACCTTGATGGATTCGTTTCTAAAAAACACACAGCTTTGCTCTTCACTAGACGTTAACTGATGGACTGGAGTCACGTGTGGATTATCGTGGTGTTTTTATCAGCTGTTTGGACTCTCATTCTGACGGCACCCATTCACTGCAGAGCATCCATTGGTGAGCAAGTGATGGAATGCTACATTTCTCCAAATCTGTTCTGATGAAGAAACAAATTAATCTACATTCATACTTAGATGACCTGAGGAGTCAATGTTCAGCAAATTCACATTTTTAGGTGAAGTATTCCTTTAAAATTTAGAGTAAACTGTAAGAGCCCACTGGTAGATTTTCTTAAAGCATGAACACTATGACTCCCAAATCATAATCTGCTCAGGCATCATGGCCAGTTCGGCAACATGGAATCAACCAATCACAGGAGTTCTTTTTCACCAACCAGTGGCAGACAGGGGAATCTTCTTTTTACATGTTTGGAACACACAAAATACACACCTTGAATGAAACCGAAGTCAGTGTATTGTAAAGTGCAGTACCGTTTGCTGCTCCTTTCTCTTTCATATGTCTTTTTACGGACTCGACATACGTCTTCTTCCGTCTCTCCCACTCCTCTTCAGAAAACACTGCAGGTTTGGTGGTGGTCTTGGTGTTGTCTGGAACCACCACCTTGGACTTCACCTGCTCAGTGGGCAAAGAGACAGCTTAATGATGCAGACACTTGTCTGATGAGTGCCAAAACACACAAGCTGAAGGCAGAAAACGTGGGGAGAATCATGGAATCCAGTCATAAAAAGGTAATTTGCAGTTTAACAAAAATGGTATCCTATAGCATTTCACTTAATAAAAACAGTATCATGTCAAACACGTTAATATCTAAGAAAAACACTTTTTTATGTTGGTTTTTGCAATTAATTGAGAAGTTAATATCTTTATGATTTAAATACATTCACCAGGCGTAAAAGAAACTAAAAGTTGGCTAAAACTAATAGGTTAACAAGTTTCCAGGTTTTGGCCTACAAAAGATGTCACCTGCAGCACGCTTCACCAGTTTAGATTTGGTTTCCAAATTTAAATTTCCCACATGAGGACATCATATGCCTTTATAAGAATATATAGCTTCAAGTGTCCTCCTTTTGAATTCCATTATGGACAAAACACACATGAACAGGTATAAGACAACATCAGGAAGAGTAAATAACGAGAGAAACTGTTTAAAAATGTCACAAGTACATAAAGGATGGAGCTCAAACCTGGACCTGAAGCGGGAGTGTGCTCTCAAAGCTCTCTGCGGTGGTTTCTTCATGTCCCAGAGTCACCTCAGGCTCTGGCTGTTGACTGACAGACACTACTTTTTCCTCTTTTACTGGGACAACAGTTTCTGGGGGCGTGATGTGGGATTTTGATTCATGGATTGGGATATGATCACGGGAGACCTCCTTGACTTCACCTGTCACAGGTCCCTGAGAGCCAACTAAAGAAACAGAACTACACAAATCAAAGTTTAGAGATGAACGCAATGATATTTTAGCCACCGCAATCTCTCTGTCCCATTTTAAAACCGGTATTGGGGAGGGAAGGCTCTCCCGGTCTCGATCTATCCAGTTCTGTTTGCAGTTGGACAGAGGGGTGGACACGACAGGGGTCACAGGCTGATTGACCTTTGACCGAGGCGGTGTGATGTTTTTTGATATCATTAATGGCTGTATAGGTGTCAATCCCTGGACTCTGCTTAGAAAGTCCACGGAGAAGTATCCCTGATCCGGGGAAAACGTTCTAGTGATGCATTGTCTTTTAAGGGGGGTCTCGTAGCTCTCATCGAAACATGAATCTTCCAGCTGTCTTTTATGTGCTCTGGGTTCTTTATTGGAAATGTGTACTTGAATGTTGTAAACCGGTCTGTTGTCATTGTACTGCTGCTTGGAGCTCACCATGTGTGAGTACACTGATAGTGGTTTTTAAATGATAAGATGAATCACCGGACATTGTTACTCAAACTGGAGTCAATCAGGACTGGAAGAGGAAGAGGAAAAAGCAGTGTCTGGTCAGTTTTATCCAAGCAGGACACATAAAGTGAGGTCTTGGCCAAAGTGCATGAACCTGAGAAAGAATATTGTTTATCAGTAGATTAGACAAACGTTCAATTTAATTGCACGGTGTCATTCATTCAAATTTACCGCCCAAAAAACATTTTGATGCATATTTAAAGAAATGTATCAGGTCAAACCGATGCTTGTGTTGTTGACATAGCTAGCTTAAACTAATTGGTTCAAGTAAATACGTGCACGAGTGAGTCGCAAACAATCGATGGTCGTTTTAAACAACATAAAAGTGGGTTTTGGTCAAACGTAAGACGTGCGCGTCCTAACATTTTGTAAAAACCGTCAAATTGACCATTTTCTAAATTGGCAATTATGGTAATATAAGAATTAACGTTAAGTGTCGATTAAAACTTTTTTTTAAATTTACCTGTCGGGTACAATAAGAGGTTCCCTTTTGAAGAGCTACTTAATCTTCCATAAACTTCAATTTTTCACATCCATCCTCGACTTTGATGGAGCGGATTATTACACCTGATATTTAACTTCTCAACCACACTTCGTCTTCTGATTGGCTGGAAACCAGAACATGTGATTTGAAAAAAATAAAACGTACATTTTATTCACATTATTTAAAATAGTTTTAAAAACAGGCCAGGGAAGATAACTGACTTTATAATATAAAAATATAGATAATAAGGGTATTTTTGAAACCTGCTGGTGAAAACGTGGACCTCATGAATATTAATTACGTAACGCGAAGGTCTGTCAGTTCTCTCAACTGATTGGCTCGAAGGCAGACGTTCGTAAATTGGTTGTTTAACAAGAATTAAAGGTGTCTTGTGTCATTTTTTTACGTTAGAATTCGGGCTATCCCCAGTGTACAGACGACTACGACTAAAACTATGTATAAAATGAGTTACGTGACTCCATTACATACAAACTATACCCTCCTCAGCACACTTTTACACAATAATATCAAACAGCGCTGAATTTTTTAAAGTACCTGAAAATTAACCTGTTACTGGAAAATAACAGGTGTTTGTTATGTCACGTATCATTATGAATATTCATAAATTTAAATAAAAAACTTATATTAATAAAACTCATGAAAGTGCGTGACAGTGCCGCCTTATGATTACAGTTTTTTTTCAGTCGCTAACAAGCATTTGTCCAAGCAGTTTGTCACATTTTCAAAACTCTAAACACAATTATCACAGCATCTGTATATTGTGGCCATACCATTCACACATTTCATGTCGTTTTCACACAATATGGAGTCACTGAACACATTTCCACAATGCTTACATTTTCTGAACAGACAAGCTATACCTCCCAACAAAATTATGGATCGTTTTGGTAGTATTTACAAATGTTAACACACAACATCCCACAATAGCAAAAACAATGTTCCAAACCTTAGATACAGTATAAAAACCTCTGCTTCTGCAATGATATCAGTTCAAAAACAATATATCTTAGCTGATTTATTTTGTGTAAATTGGGCCAACCACAACTGATTCCAATCTGGCTTAGACTCAATGGCAGGGGTTATTTTTTTCTATTACACTGACACTTATACAATAAAGGGAGGACTTTGAAGAGTGATATTTTTGGAAACAGAAAAGACAAACACTGTAATGTATGGACGAGGAAGAGTAAGAGCAAGGGGCCCAGGGAGAAGAGCAGGCCCAGTGAGATATGCAGTGAGAGGAACAGGAGCAGTGAGAGGTGCAAGAGCAGTGAGAGATGCAGGAGCAGTGAGAGGTGAAAGAGCAGTGAGAGGAGCAGGAGCAGTGAGAGGAGCAGTGAGAGGAACAGGAGCAGTGAGAGGTGAAAGAGCAGTGAGAGGAGCAGGAGCAGTGAGAGGAGCAGTGAGAGGAGCAGTGAGAGGAGCAGGAGCAGGAGCAGTGAGAGATGCAGGAGCAGTGAGAGATGAAGTGAGAGGAGCAGGAGCAGTGAGAGATGAAGGAGCAGTGAGAGGAGCAGTGAGAGGAGCAGTGAGAGGAGCAATGAGAGGTGCAGGAGCAGTGAGAGGTGCAAGAGCAGTGAGATGAGCAGTAAGAGGAGCAGGAGCAGTGAGAGATGCAGGAGCAGTGAGAGGAGCAGTGAGAGGAGCAATGAGAGGTGCAGGAGCAGTGAGAGGTGCAAGAGCAGTGAGATGAGCAGTAAGAGGAGCAGGAGCAGTGAGAGATGCAGGAGCAGTGGAGAGGAGCAGTGAGAGGAGCAATGAGAGGTGCAGGAGCAGTGAGAGGTGCAAGAGCAGTGAGATGAGCAGTAAGAGGAGCAGTGAGAGGAGCAGTGAGAGAAGCAGGAGCAGTGAGAGGAGCAGTGAGAGAAGCAGGAGCAGTGAGAGGAGCAGGAGCAGTGAGAGGAGCAGTGAGAGGAGCCAGTGAGAGGAGCAGGAGCAGTGAGAGATGCAGGAGCAGTGAGAGGAGCAGGAGCAGGAGCAGTGAGAGGAGCAGTGAGAGGAGCAGGAGCAGTGAGAGATGCAGTGAGAGGAGCAGGAGCAGTGAGAGGAGCAGGAGCAGTGAGAGATGCAGTGAGAGGAGCAGGAGCAGTGAGAGGAGCAGGAACAGTGAGAGGAGCAGGAGCAGTGAGAGGAGCAGGAGCAGTGAGAGATGCAGTGAGAGGAGCAGGAGCAGTGAGAGGAGCAGTGAGAGGAGCAGGAGCAGTGAGAGATGCAGTGAGAGGAGCAGGAGGCAGTGAGAGGAGCAGTGAGAGGAGCAGGAGCAGTGAGAGATGCAGTGAGAGGAGCAGGAGCAGTGAGAGGAGCAGTGAGAGGAGCAGGAGCAGTGAGAGGAGCAGGAGCAGTGAGAGATGCAGTGAGAGGAGCAGGAGCAGTGAGAGATGCAGTGAGAGCAGCAGGAACAGTGAGAGGAGCAGGAGCAGTGAGAGATGCAGTGAGAGGAGCAGGAGCAGTGAGAGGAGCAGGAGCAGTGAGAGATGCAGTGAGAGGAGCAGGAGCAGTGAGAGGAGCAGTGAGAGGAGCAGGAGCAGTGAGAGGAGCAGTGAGAGGAGCAGGAGCAGTGAGAGATGCAGTGAGAGGAGCAGGAGCAGTGAGAGATGCAGTGAGAGGAGCAGGAGCAGTGAGAGATGCAGTGAGAGGAGCAGGAACAGTGAGAGGAGCAGGAGCAGTGAGAGATGCAGTGAGAGGAGCAGGAGCAGTGAGAGATGCAGTGAGAGGAGCAGGAACAGTGAGAGGAGCAGGAGCAGTGAGAGATGCAGTGAGAGGAGCAGGAGCAGTGAGAGATGCAGTGAGAGGAGCAGGAGCAGTGAGAGATTGTTTTTATTTTACCCCCCACCCCCCCTCCCCCCTTTTTTATTCTGGCCTTTTCGCTGTTGTTGTTTTTTTATTCAGAATGCTCTTATGTGTTTTATGGATATTTTGTTCACTGTAAGCAATACTGTCAAACCTTTTCTGTTCTATCATACAGTGTTTCTACTGTACCTCCTGCAGTAAACAGTAAAGGAAAAAAATTGCTTTTTACTGGAATGCTTGAATGTGAACATTACTGTACATTTGGACATGCAGTTCCTAACCAAGAAATTCAGTGTAAAACAGTGAATTGGCATGTTCTGCATGCAAATACCTGTAAAACTGAGACTGAAAAGTCTATGCAGTTTTTGTAATGTCAACAATAGCCAGTATTTTGAAACCTGGTGTACTTTGATTGACTGCATGTACCTTTTGAGGTGAAAACAAGTGTTATTCTTTGACAGAATAATTTAATTTTGAGTCAGATTTCCAGTGTTTTGGTAAAGTTGGTGTGTGCAGAGAAAGATGTGTTCTATTTTGAAATGAAGATTTAGTATATATTTAACAAAATGTGTTTTTGAGAAGGAAATATCCATTTGGCCAATTGTGTTTTGTAGGTGTGAGTCTGTGTTAAGAGTTTAGAAAAAGTATCTGAAGTATGGTTAAGCGCTTGTTTAGCGATTGAAAAAAACTGTAACACCTGAATGAAGACTTGTAGGCTATAGCCACTGAAATTAAACTTTACAAAGAATATATATATATATATATATATATATATATATATATATATATATATATATATATATATATATATATAAACATTATTTGGAATCAAACTATTTCCAGTACTAACCTTATTTTCGTCAGAGAGCAAATGGCCAGAATCATATTGGCACTGCAATAGTTTCACAACTAGAGAGTCATGTCAACTCAAAATAGTAATCAACACAAAGCATTTTTGATGACAGTTTTACTTTATGAACATGAAATGAATAATGCAAACTGAAACTAACACTGAGGTGTTATAAATTCTACTCATGAAGTGTAATAAAACCTGAATACAGAGCATCAGTAAACCACAAAATAACTGTCTGTATTAAGTTCAATTAAAACAACAGTCAGTTCTTTGCTCAATTATTATGATCATATATATATACATGAACATTTTTTGACATATTTTTGGGCAAAGGAATACATGTAATCTTGCAAAAAAATATATATATTGGAATTTCTATAAAAACATACCATGGACATCCATGGTAATACAATGTTTTTTGATTTTTAAACACTCACATATAGTAGTACCATGATACTATGAAGTCCCTAATACCATCTGGTACTGTGACATCCATAGTGCTTTACTGGAATGAGTATAGTAACCTGATGAAGAATGAACCAATAAGTTGAGGAAGTTAAAGAAATGATACCATAAGCTTTAGAGAGAGACAGATAGAAGTGTAAAAATACATTTTGATAGAAAAAAAAAAGATTGTCTCGTTTAAATACCCAGCCTACTCTTTTCTTTTCTTTTTTTTTTTATAAATTTTTTTGTCCATGCTTTGTGTCTGCTTATCATTCATTTGAGCACATCGGAGGGCAGACGGACTCACATATACGATACCTTCACCACTTTAAAAAATCACAATCCAACTCCACCACAAACGTCAAACATCATGTAATTTAGTAAGCATTGCCCCGAAATCTAAAATAAATCACACTATATATTTAGAAATTCGACTGCATAGAATTGCCAAAGCTAGCCTCAGCAATTTAAACCCATTAATAATAATAATAATAATTAACAAAATCAGCAAATATTAGTTATTGTTATTGTTATTGTTGTGCACATACATTTTATGTTCATACAACAAAAAAGGGGGGGGGGTATGGGAAGTATACTAACAGAAAACTTAAAATCTCAATATACTTAAACAGAATTTGGGCGAGAGGGGTGGGTGTTATTGCTTTGGTCTGTGATTTTTGTTGAAGTCATCTCGTTGGGTTTGCCGACCCTCATGTCAAACTCAAAGCGGGCGCGGAGTGCTCTGAGGCCGCCAGAGGGCGCCGCTGAGACGAGCTCCATCGCTTTAGTGTGGTTCCTCCGCGGTCCTCCGATCAGAATCCGAACGCGTCCTCCGCCATCAGCAGCCTCAGCATCGGCTCTGTCCCAGTTTGCTAGGCGGACAGGCACTCTTCAGGGTTGTAGTCCTGAGGGTTTACCCCAATGTCCAGCATCTGGGGGTTAGTGCGA
Source organism: Carassius auratus (assembly GCF_003368295.1). Classification (NCBI taxonomy): domain Eukaryota; kingdom Metazoa; phylum Chordata; class Actinopteri; order Cypriniformes; family Cyprinidae; genus Carassius; species Carassius auratus. Next base: position 2,788 of record NW_020526942.1, on the reverse strand, counting down.
GACTCAGCGAGTCTTGGGAGAAACACACAAAAGGGATGAGTCAAACCGAAAAACACGGGGATCTTCAAGCATCTTCAACAACACCAGTAGCCGCTTTCAGATCATCGAGAGCTGGGAATACGTGTACGATGGGGACAAACACCAGAAACGACCCTTTAATATGCATGTGAATCTTCTCGCTGATCTGGAGCTCTATGTTACAATTTAAAGACATGATTAAAATAAGCGGTGTATTTTGTACTCTCACATGACATAATGACACACACACACACTATATATATATATACTATATATATAGTAAAACATGTATATTATAAAATATAAAAACGTCTTTATACATTTAATTTAATGTTTATATACACACTTCAAATAATAAAAAATATTTAAATTAATTTTAAAGATTTATATATGAAAATATTAATAATAATACCACACACACACACACACACATACATTTATATATATTATATATAATATATATATATATATATATATATAAATTGAGAAAATCTTAATGAATAATTCAGAACATTATGAAATAGTATATAATAGCATATGAATAATAGTAAAAGAACATACCAAATGCTTCATATTTAGGGATTGGGAATCACAAAGAGGTTATTTTTGTTATTTTAATTACTATTAAATTTAATATGATGAGAAATGAAGGCTGGACACTGAAATAATACAAAGAAGTTTTGTTCGTTTTTCAATATTTATACAATAATGATTATTTTAGAACAGCAGCTCCCTCTTAATGTCCAGAATCATAAAGTGGAATCGTTATATTCCTCATGATTCCCATTCCTAGAGTGAAGACTATAAGCTGCACAAAATCTGCATGAACCAGTGTTTAGTCCTCTATACAGTCCCTCCAGAAAACGCAGATTTTTGTTGTGATTGTTGCGGGCAAAAAATCTTGATTTTGCGGCAGGTTTTCTTAAAAAATGCGATGGAATATGCGGGATATTTTTGCAATCTTATGCGATGAAATTGCGGGAACTTGCAAAAACTGCGGTTTGATGAAAAAGAAAAAAACACTCTGTTCTCACTAGGCTACTACCTTACTGTAATGAGTCATTTCTTATGACTTCCTATGATAAGCAATCATACTAAATCACATAATATGTAAGTTCTCATTCTGTTTATTTCAGACCTTAATTAACACATGGCTCAAACTTACAAAACAAGTAAGTCAAACAAGTTCTCTAGCTTTACAAAATAAATATTCAACTACTTCTGTAAAAATGAATACAAATAAAATATAAACACAAATATACATATGCTGTTTTACAGGAATTGCAAAGTGCAATCTCTTACTGCAACGTAAATGATTTTACATACTACTAATATACTTACAACTGTAAGATTTTGGTACTATTCTGTAACAAAAAAAGTACAACTGTAGAGGTGCATCAACTTCTGAATGAAACTACAACAGTCCACTTTGAAAATGAAAACTAACTGGGTAGCCTTTAACACTGGCCTATCATTCGTCATCCTCATCCTCATCCCTCTCTCAAAATAATTTGCCCCCACTGTCATATAACACACCGGGTTAACTGCTTTGCGCGGTCTTTTGCGCTTATTTTTGTTGGCAGATGAGAATGATCGCGCATAATCGGACGTCTATATTCTCTACTACCCTAAATACAGAGATACAGCTCTGAGAATGCTGTGGAAAAATAACAAAAAACAGGAACATCTCTGGGAATATCACCACAGTAACTCAATGCACTTTAGTCACGAGAACTTCTTTTGTGCACAACATAAGAAAGAGACTCGTATACAGGTTTGGAACAACTTGAGGGTGACAGAATTTACATTTTCGGTTGAACTATCCCTTTAAATACAGCGTCTACCCAGAATAAGGTTCATAGTACAGACTTTGTGGCTAAACTAGGAAAATATGAAGATGAATCTAAGTGATGTTTCTACAAACTCTTGGCAAAGAACCCTGGCATGAAGTAAACTATAAGAGTTGTGAGAAGCGGACAGGGTTACGAGCCGTGAGAGGGAACATGCGTGACCTGCTACAGATGGAGAACTGGACTACAGTCGTAGATGATCATGGTTTGTGACGGAGTGAATTATGACGGATGAGGACTATAGCACAGGCACATGTGAACGACATCTTTACCTGTGTTGGACTCAAAACTATCCAGACTGCGGCTGAAGGAAGTAAACAATATCAGCATGAGAAAACAGAAGCAGCAAACGGCAACAGTGACTCAGTGCAAGCTGCATCTTTAGTCAGCATGTCTTGCTTCGCTGTTGCTATAGTAGAACTTCCACATTGTGATATTTTATCAGCTTTTTTTGAATGTCGTGATGGGGTTTTCCTGAGCAGCTAGTGAAGTCAAAGGTAACCGCTGGCTAATGATGAGGAAATGAGGTCAGAGATACAGATAACTAAAGCTGACCTCTTGACTGTAAAGACTAAACCACTGTTCGATCCATTTCTTATTAGTGTTGTTTGCTAAGGTAAGCATGACTACTACACACTTTAAAGATTTGAACAAATTCCCACTTATTAAACTTTACCAGTGTTGTTATTTGTAACTAAAACTGCTACTATAAATAAAATAAAATAAAAATAAAAAAATAGAATGTAATATTAAATAAAATAATAAATATTAGATGAAAACCCTAAACTTAACATGAAAACGAGAAATGTTTTCTTAGCAACTAATTAAATACATTTTAGTTCTTTTAAAAACATTTTGTAATATTACATACAAAATTATTTTTCACTCAGATTGCTAAATTTGACAAGTAAAAAATAATA